>NW_005353498.1:423575-440058 GCF_000412655.1 Myotis brandtii | reverse complement strand
GTGGGGGGGGAGCAAAGGTACTCACTTTGAGGGAAGAAGAGGGGGAAAGGTGGGGCATGCTTCAGAGAGAGAATGAAAGAGAACATGTATGCCAAGAGATTATATTTTTTATTATACAATTAACATATGCTTGATGGGAAAAAAATAGAGAAAAGCTTAATGAAAAAAAATCAGAATTGAGTACCTACTTGTGTGCCAGGCACTGTAGTAGGTGCTAGAAATGAAGAATTAAGAGACTTGCCCCACCTGTCAAGGGGTTTCTATGCTATTGGGTAAACAGTGCTAGGGGTATTTTCTGCACAGCTTTTGGAGTTATAATATGGATACATGTTAGAATTTTGTTTTGTTCATTTATTATTGTAACATTGCATTCTCCGATATCATTAAAAAATATTGCTCTTAACTCCTGTAACAATCCCATTCCTCAGGTACCACAATTAATACAGTTAGTTCTATTGCAAATGCAGGTTATTTCCAAGTACAGTGGGGCCTTGACTTACGAGTTTAATTCGTTCCGAGACCAAGCTGGCTAAGGAGCTTGTTAACTCAAATTACTCTGTCAACTCAATGCAAAAAATCGGCAGAGACAGCTGGTATCAAAAAACTCGTTAGTCAAGGCCCCACTGTATTCATTGTAAGTAATGCAATAATTTACAATGTCTTTCTCTCAGGTGATTTCCTTATGATTGGCTTATATAAGGATATAATGATAAGGGTCAGAAGACATATATGGCTCTTGATATACTTTACCTGGTTGTGTTCTGAAACAGTAATACACCAATTTAGTGGGATTTTAGAGTGCCACGCCAGCATTGAGGCAATGCGTGTTGCTGTTTTGTTTTTGCTTTGTTTTTCTTTTGTCGGTCCTTTGTGTATAAAACATTGTACTTGTTTTAGGCATGAGCTGCCTATCTCATCATAGGTACCCTTGCAGGTATAGTAGTCAAGGTCTGATTTCAGGGTTAATGTACAGTCACTGTGTTTGGAGCCTGAGTAACTAGTCTTTGACACTTACAGTGTCGATTGGCCTTTAAAGAGATTTTCTCTCTTCAGGTATTGAGAGACTCACGGATCCACCATCTGAGGCTGCTGAACATCTTGGGCTGCCACGCCATCTTCTTTATGATCCCCACGTGGGTCCTGGTGGACCTCTCGGCTTTCCTGGTCAGCAGTGACCTGGTGAGTTGGCCAGCACCAAGAACACACCCTTTTCTTGACTGGTTCCAAAGTGGGTGCTTTGTCAGGGAGCTACACCTCTGTGTTGACTTTGGGGCTGTTGGGGCCTCTGACAGCCTGGTCTTTAAATCCTCATCTCTTTGTCGTGACTCACGTTGTATGAAGTCGAGGAAATTGGCTTTCTTTGCATTTCCTTCTCCAGCTTGCTAGATCCCAGCTGTTGATAGCAGTGGCGTGAAAGATGAAAAAACTGCCAGCACAGGGGACTTTCCTGTCTTGATAATCTGGTTCATACCTCACTCTAACGTTAAAACTGCGTTTGATTCCTTTCTGGGTGGCATCTCTGTACATATTTCGTGTACTACAGTTGTAGCTGTAGCTCTCTTGAGCACAGGAAATAGTGTCTTCTCACCACCTGTGCCGGGCTAGCCTCCAGAGAGCACGCTAGAAACTAATGCAGGAGGCAGTGATAAGGAGCTGTGTGTGGTTCTTCCAGGCCTGAGTTATGGAGGAGTACATGTTTATTAGGGCTTAATGCGATCTGGCTAGATTCTTGACATTCGTCTCTAATTCTTAGCTCCACCTGTGGCTATAGTGGAGCTTATCTCCAGTTATCAGATAAGGAAATTGTGGCTCTGTGTTCTGATTTCCCTTCCACATTGCTTAGCTATGATTTTTCTGTGAAGAATTTTTCATCATCGACCAGGACTAGTCTGTTATCTTGAAGTACAGACTAGTACTTGAGGCAGTGCAGTGCTTCTCTTCCCTTTTAATTACCGTTTTCAGAGTAAGAGTTAGAGCTGATAAACCAGTGAGTTGAAGTGTTTTTCCTTTTTTGGGGCGTGGAGTAGGGTTCTTTTATTTCAATTCCCATTTAACATCACATAATTTATTACTGCTTTGGCTTTTTATGAATATCTTTTTTGGAACACTTGGTTCCTTGCAACATGTCTATTTGGTTATTCTTCTCCAGTTATTTACATACATGGTTCTACTATACACACACATTGCTTCAGACTGAGAATCCCTGGGGACAACTGCAGGTCAAGCAAGAAGTTCAAGATTTCTGTGCAGCTCTACTTGTCCTTAGAACATGTTCCATTAAAAATGTCCAGCCCTGGCTGGTTTGGCTCAGTGGATAGAGCGTCGGCCTGCGAACTCAAGGGTCCCAGGTTCGATTCCGGTCAAGGGCATGGCATGTACCTTGGTTGCGGGCCCATACCCAGTAGGGCTGTGCAGGAGGCAGCTGATCGATGTTTCTCTCTCATCGATGTTTCTAACTCTCTATCCCTCTCCCTTCTTCTCTGTAAAAAATCAATAAAATATATTTTTTTAAAAAAATGTCCAGCAGGCCCTGGCCAGTTTTGTTCAGTGGTTAGACATTGGCCCGTGGACGAAAGGGGTCATGGGTTTGATTCCTGGTCAAGGGCATGTACCTCAGTTGCAGGTTCCCCAGCCCCAGTAGGGGCACATTCTGGAGGCAACCGATCGATGTGCCTATCTCGCTTCCCCTCCTCCCTTCCACTCTCTAGAAATCAATTTTTAAAATATCATCAGGGATGGATTAAAAAAAAAATTTTACAGAGGTCATTTTGTTGGAGCATTGATGAGATGCTATAGGAACTTAACTCTTGCTTATATCACTTAGCCTCTGGTAAAACTGGTTTCATTAATATGTCCTTCCGCTTCAAGTCTCAGAACCTGTCATTGTCATTGAGGCCTTACTGTACAATTGAAATACTCTGCTCTAAGGGCACTTGCAAGAATTGTTTTCACAATGTGCCCGTGTCAATGACAACCATTGGGTTCCTTTCCAATTTTTAGACATTGCTTTCTCTCCACACCCTTTACTGAATGTCAAAGCCAAATGATATGACAAGGTGTATTCAAAGATACATTCATAACTTTCCTCCTCCTCACACAAAAAGTGACTTTTTAGATATTTAGAAAAGAATAACTTGCTTTTTTCACTCAATATGTCCTGGAGATCACTCATGTTGATGTATTTAGGTCTTCTCATTCCTTTCATTGGCTACATTGTATTGTTGATAGGTTTGGTATCAGTTCTCTTATGCTGTCCTATGTTACAGCTCTTCGGTGTCTCTGTGCATATACACGCACAAAATGTATATATAGGCTTTGCTCTGGTCTCTTTTCTTTGCTTTTTCTTGTATTGAGGGCATGTTTCAGTTTTCTTCTAGTGATCACCTTTTCTTTTTTTCTTTATTTTTTAATCTTCACCCAAGGTTTTTATTCCCATTGATTTATTTTTAGAGAAAGTAGAAGGCGGGGGGAGGGGCAGGAGGAGAGAAACATCAACGTTAGATAGACACACCAATTGCCTTCTTATGTTTGTGTGGCTTGGAATTTTTTTTAAAGCACTTTTGGAGCCATGATGGCATTTGATCTACACAATGGTGGCATTGTGCAGGCTCAACAGGGATCATCCCTGTTGCAGAGAGAACAAACCACAATCAGAGAGGTCAAACAGTTGCCCAGGGCTTCCAGAAACGGGGCAGACCCAGGTCCTCTGCCTCCCCACCTCGGGGGGTTTCTTCATATATCAGGGGCTGCCTTCCTAGGACCTCCCTGTCTTACAGAATGTATCATGTCTGCTATGGTCTGAATGTTTGTGTTCCCCCAAAACCCACATGTTGAAACCCAACCCCCAATGTGATGGTGTTAGAAGGTGGGGCCTTTGGGAGGTAATTAGATCATGGGGGTGATGGAGCCCTCATCAAGTGGGATCAGTACTCTAAAGGGACCCCAGAGAGCATCCTTACCTCTCCCACCTTTGAGGACACCACAGGCAAACACCATCTGTGAACCAAGAAGCCCACACCAGACACGGAATCTCCTTGATTTTGGACTCCAGCCTCCAGAACTAAGAAATAAATGTCTGTTGTTTATAAGCCCCCAGGCCTGTGGTGTCTATTACAGGAGCCCGATCAGACTGAGACCTTACTCCGTCAACCCCAGAGCCCTGGCCTTCACTGTCCAGGGATGAGGGAAGGCTCTGGTTCACGCCATGCTCTGCACCCTTTGGACACCTGATTTCCTTCTTGGAGCCTCCACTTTCTCAGCAGAAGGGGAAGGTGGCGATGACGATGGTGGTGGTGGTGGTGATGAGGGCAGTGACAGTAGTGGTTGATGATGGTGGTGATTGTAACAATGATGGTGACGTTGAAAGCAGTGATGATGGTGATGGTGATGACTGTTGTGCCATGCAGTGTCGTGAGGGTTAGAGGCTGTGTGTATAAAGCACCTGCTATCACACTAGAACCCATCTTGGTCTGTACCAGCTGACCCCAATAAACCACTCTGTGCCGCTCTCCCAACCTCTGCCAGGGCTGGCATGTGACCATGGTGCTGTCTTGCTCCTGTCTGTAGACCTATGTGTCCCAGTGGCCCTGGACGCTCCTGCTTCTGGCTGTCAGTGGCTTCTGTAACTTTGCCCAGAACGTCATTGCCTTCAGTATCCTCAACCTCATCAGCCCTCTAAGCTATTCGGTCGCCAACGCCACCAAGAGAATCATGGTCATCACAGTGTCCCTGATCATGTTGCGGAACCCTGTCACCAGCACCAACGTCCTGGGCATGATGACAGCCATCCTGGGGGTTTTCCTGTACAACAAGGTGAGTCTGGGATAGAGGAGCTTGTCTAACCCCTTGACACCCAGGGAGGCACCAAGAGTTGGTGGAGAGGGGAAAAGAAGTGGCCTCGCCAGAAGCTAAGAGGCCCAGGCTCCAGCTCCCAGTTTTGCCAACCTGGTTTATGGTCTTGGCACAGCCCCTCCTATCCTGACCTGCCTTTTCCCCCATGGATGACCCCAGTCCTTGCCTCACTCCAGCTGTGGCTCTTGGGTCTCCTGAGGCTTTGTCAGGATGTCACTCTCTTCTTATGCAGGCTGTTTAGTCCTCTGTAAGGACACGGGATGGCTAACAGGGAGTGCCAGTCCATTAACCGTTCACTGGCCATGTCCAGCCCTGCTGGGTCAACACTTGCATGGCCTTGAAGGGCTACTTGGCAGGGAATCTTGAGCTCCCCTTTGTCTTGTGTGTGTTCTGGGAAGGAGCCAATGTCCACTGCTCTCTTGACCCTGCAGACCAAGTACGATGCGAATCGGCAAGCACAGAAGCACCTCCTCCCTATCACGGCAGGGGACCTGAGCAGTAAGGAGCATCACCGGAGCCCCCTGAAGAAGCCCCACAACGGCGTCCTCTTCCCCCAACATGGGGACTATCAGTATGGCCGCAACAACACCTTAACAGACCACTTCCAGTACAGCCGGCAGAATTACCCAAACTCATACAGTTTGAACCGCTATGACGTGTAGAGCCAAGAGGATAGGCTGGGCTGTTCTGCAACTCCCCGCAAACCCACCCCTCCCAGCAGTACCAGGAACTTCTGACAACCGGTGAATGTAAGCCCAGCCGAGGGTACGGTGCGCAACCATCAGAGGACCCTGGGGTTCCCGGCCCGCGGAGCAGCAGGATGTCTTCCCTGCAGTGAGGACCACAGCCCTCGAGCACTGGTGTTCATGCTCTTTCTTCCTGGAGTTTGTCATCTGAGGCGGCAGCACTATGGAGATCTTGGCCAGGTTTTACCTTTCTGTGTGGACTTAATCCCCAAGTCATGTACTTCAGAGTTCTTGTTCTGCTTCTCAGATAGCATTTCCAGAAAATCCTCTGGAAAGGTGGAATCGTTGTGGATATAGACCCTGGCATGGGTGAGGAGATGGACTCAGTGTCCCTTTCAGCCTCATGGCTATTTGCAGTTACTGGCAAATGCTCCCAAGTGCACAGCTGTTGGTAGTTAGCATTGAATTCTTAGAGGCTGATTCTTTGACCAGTAAGTCAGAGTTGTGTGTCAGGTTCCAGAAGGAAGAGCGGAGTAGGGCATTGCTCCTCTCAGAGCAGTGAGGAGGAGACTTGGAGGGCTGGGGGAGGGAGCATTAGGAAATCAAGTTCAGTGTTTCAAACTCTATTTCTGACTTTGTCTTTTCTGGTGGGTCTTCACTGCTGTGACGATTTGGTAGGATGTCCAGGAGATGTTGATTTCATGAAGATCTCATTTTTGTAGGGAATGTTTTGTAGTTGTGTATTTATGCCTTGGTCCCCAGTAGAAGATGCATACAGACTGGCGTATAGATTGAAAAACCTTTTGCTTTAAATGTTTAAAAACAAAAAAAGTTCCCACTGCTGATGCCTTTCTGACACATACCAGCATTTGGTAGGAAACAGTGAGGTATTGAGAAGCACCTCTCAAATGACCATAATCGCTGAAAACAGAATGAATCAAGAATATTACCTGGATGGTTTGTGTGACAGACAAGAGCAGTGCTTTGATTCCGTGTCCTATTCTTGTGGTGCTTACATTGGGATCTGAATCATGTCCTGGTGAAGGGAAAAGAGGCGAGCGCCAAGCTAGGATCTGGTTGGTCAAGAAAAAGTTGGCTTAAAAAAAAAAGTAGGAATAGTTAGTTTGGGGAGGTTCACAGCACGATGACCTGTGTGCCAAGCTCCCGGTGGGGGTTTCCATCTTTCTTGGCATCATGGAGGCCTGTTACCCTCCTCCTGGGACACTGGCGGGGTCTGTGGTGATGCTGCTGTCTTCCTCTAGCACTGTCCCCAACAGCTGGGGCAGGAGTCATCCTTTACCTCCTGGTGAGTGAGACATTTTTCCCACTCAGAGAGTAAGAGACAGTTTACGCTTGACTTGGTTTGTTTCTGATAATTGGAATTTTGAATTTAAGAGGTTGTCAGCTTACATTGGGCCACTTCTGGAGAGGTCTGGGATGCCTTCTGGCCTGTGAGTTTATGAACCGCCAGCCTCTGAAGTCCATTTGTTGTCTGTTATTCGCTTGCTTTCTAATTACTTTGGCCCCAGATTTCAAGATGATTGCTGTGTGAAATCTGAAAAGGCAATCCTGAAGGGTGTTACTGGTGATGAGCTTGCTGAGTGCCTTCTCCAGAAGCAGTCAAGCCTACAGTTGAATTTTTCTCAAAGCTGAATAACAAATGGGAATAATTTTGAACTGCAAAGAATTTGCAGTGTTGTCTTTATGATTAGAGTAACTGACTCCTTGAACATATATTTGAACTCCAAAATGAATTATGCCTACATTCAGATTTAATGAAATTTCTGATGTTGCTGAAATGTGTATATTAGTTTGTTTTCCTTTTCCAATGCAGAAACTGCTGGTGAGGGGAAATGACTGGTTTTATTATGGTTTATAAATTAATAAATGGGATATTTAATTCTGTACATAAATTTACAGTAAGTACATACACTGGAATAAATGAGACAATCATATTAGGCCAAATTATCAAATCAAAAGACAAAGACATACTTTTGAGACTTGACAGTTCAGAGCTGACTGACCCCTTGAAGGCTGGTTTCCCAGCCACTACTGCCTGGCCCGCCTCCCACATTCACATTTGCAGCTGTTCCCCTCACACTCCTCGCTACTCGGGTTTGTGGTAGCGAGTCCAGTTTACCCACTTGTGGTGTGGTCTGGCCTGCAACACTAACCCAACTCCTTCATTTTACAGAAGGGGAAACTGAGGCTCAGAGGACATTTTTAAAGTGTTTGGATCACTGTATTGAGACTTGGTGTAGAATTTTTTAAGTCATGACTGTATTTTAAGTCATTCATTATAGGGAAAATCACACCCCTATTACAAAGGAGAGAAGCCAGAATATGTTCCAGTGAAGCACTGGATCTTCTGAATTTTGCTGTGTATTTGGCATACATAATGCAATAGGCCCTTTATTATTGCTGGGACACAACTAGACCTAATTTGTTAAGGGTCTAACAGTCTTAAGGGCAGAAAACATTAAATTATTAAAGGATCTGAAAATTGTGAATTCTTTTTTTTTTTTTTTTTAAATGATCACCTGTTTTCAAGACTTAAATGCTGTAGACTATCCGTTGGGAATGACTGTATATTCATTGATGGCATTTACCAAAAATAAATGATGGTCTCTAGGGAATCAAGACTGGTCCCAGTTTGTCAGTGAGGGTCTCTTTCTGAGTGACTGTCTTCAGTGTGTCCAGCAACAAGACGAACAAGAGGTATAGAAAGAACAATCTACGTGGTTCTCATATCCAAGAGTTACAAACCTTATTTTCCTGAGCCAAATTTAGGACCTGTGATTTGTGAATTTATGTGACAGTAGAATAAAACTATAGAAATCCCAGCTTATCAGTAATGACATGCCTTTATTGAACAGAGTAACAAAATCCAAGAACGTCCTGGCAGCTTGTGCTTATGGAGCACATTTCTGAGGTGTGATACTTACTACATGCCCAGTGCAGTGGTTTCTCACACAAAATCCTTATAATCCCTTTGCATTAATTTATTATTTAATAGATGAAAATGAGGCCCAAAAGGGTTAATTGTCTTGGATCACCCAGCTACTTAAGTCTGCCTCCAAAGCCCAGTCCCCTCCCTATGACTCAGAAACCATTCCCTTCAATTGCAGTTGAAGTTGACTGAGCACAAGAGAGTCAGGGGGCTTTGGCTAGAAATAAATGACAAAGATCTGTAGAGTCTTAGGGATTTGCAAATCGGAAACAACTAAGCACTACCCAGAGTGTTCCAAAGAAGAAAGAAAAACAGTTCTTACAGTAAAAAGTACATTTTTGAAAAGAATCAGCCCTGCATTCTGAGCCTCTGGACTGGTGTGATGGTAATCTAGAAGTTCTGTGATCTGGATAATGGATGTAAGTTTTCCTAAGTCCTTTATTCTTTCCTAAGTCTACAGAGGGTTATCTATCAGGCATTGATGCACAACTGAAGAGTTAAAAAAAAAAAAAGGGTGTAGCTCGGTTGAGTGTCATCCCATGCAACAAGAGATGGCAGGTTGATTCCCAGTCAGGGCACATGCCCAGGTTGTGGGCTTGATCCCCCGTAGGGGGTGTGCAGGAGGCAGCTGATTGATGTTTTGCTCTCACATCAATGTTTCTCTCTAAAATCAATAAGAACAGTTTGTTTGTTTGTTTGTTTGTTTTAAAGTGTAAGGCCTCACCTAGTTAAAGCAAGAACTTATTTACTCATGCCTCAGCCTACTTGATTTTAGTAATTTAGCAACCTGACTATACTGACAGTTTTCTTCATTCTTTCCTCAAAGGGTATGTTTCTGTTAAAACAACTGCCTACAACTTTTTAATTCATAAATCTTTTGTTCAGTGATTTACTGAACCTTTAATATGTACCAAGTACACAAAGCTGAGATATATAAGCCTTCTACCCTCAGAGCACTCACCTTAATTTATACAGCACAGAGGTGCTTTGTTGTAGGTACATGAAAAAAATGCTAAGGAACATACAGGGTAGAAGGGCATATGGGAATGTTTTGACTTGCACTTAATAATTCACAAGGTATTTTTACACAGTTTGTATTATATGTGCCTCATTTAAACATTAGAACCCAAGTGGGATATATTAGCCTCATTTTATAGAGGGAAATAGAAGTTGATTTGGCCCATGGAGCAGACCTGCAACCCAAGAGTGTCTGACTGCAAGTCCAGGGCCCTCTGCTGAGCAGAGCAGCCCTAATAGTTAGCTTTGGTTTTTCTTCACCTAAGTCATATACTCCTAAGAGTAGCTGGTGTGATCCAAATATACCCTGGCCCAGCCACTGTAGCTTGGTGGTTGAGTGTGAACCTACGAATCAGGAGGTCACGGTTCAGTTCCCGGTTGGAGCACATGCCGGGTTACAGCTCAATCCCCAGTGAGGGATGGGGGTGCAGGAGGTAGCTGATCAATGATTCTCTCATCATTGATGTTTCTCTTTTTCCCTCTCCCTTCCTCTCTGAAATCAATAAAAATATGGTTTTTTTTAAAAGGTATATCCTGTCATTTCACTTGCCTGGACCATACTGCTACTGTAAGACCCTGAAGGATGACCCAAGAGGTTTTGTAGTCTGCCACTACAATTCCAGCAGGGCTTCCAGCAGCTCTGACCCAAGATGCGTCACTGCTTTACAATTAAGGGCCAGGTTCAGTGATGGCCTCATTTGTCAGACGAGAGTGAACTCTTACTCAGGAATGTTTTCTCCAGAGACTGTAATACCTGTTGGTCTCAGGGCAACTCCCATGTGACCAGGTTTGCTTGGTAACGAGATCAGGCCTAATGACTGCTCCATGCTCCAGCACAAGACAGGACCATCTCTTGTTTCCACAACATTCCTCCCCTCCCTTGGCTTCAGCTAGTTCACCACATGAGGTTCAGTTATTGTGGAATACGAGGTGACAACCACACCAAGCTCTGGCTTTATTGAGACTATAGGTCTGGATATCAGTCTGGATTTTTTGCCATCCTAATCTACACTAATAAAAGAGAAACATGCTAATTGGTGTCACTCCATTACACCCACCAGCCAATCAGGCTGTATATGCAAATTAACCCAACAAAGATGGTGGTTTAATTTGCATACAGGCACGGAGTGAAGACAAGAGGCTTGGCTTCTCTGCTGTGGCTGCAGCAGAGAAGCAAGCCTCGCTGTGGCCGGAGGGGAGAAGCCAAGCCTTGCTGCGGCCAGACCAAAGGCCTGGGTCCTGGGTGCCAAAGGAAAACCGGTGCCGGCAGCCAGGGGAAGGAAGGCCTATTGCGCCAATCTTCATGCAATGGGCTTCTAGTTTTTAAATAACTCTTATTGTCTATACATGTTTAACAAAATTGTTAAAGCTACAATGTAAAAAAGAATGAGAAAGCCTGGCCTGTGTGGCTCAGTGGTTGAGTGTCAACCCATGCACCAAGAGGTTACAGGTTTGATTATGGGTCAGGGCACATGCCCAGACTGCAGGCTAAATCCCCAGTAGGGGGCATGCAGGAGGCGATCAATGTTTCTATCTATTCCTCTCCCTCTCTAAAATCCATAAAAACTTTTTTTTAATGAGAAGGATCTATGGATAGAAGGAACAATTTCCAAAATGTATTGAGACACATAAATGTTTATGAATAGTTTCTCTCTGAAGATACATAAGAAACTGAACAGAGCAGTTGCATCTGGGGAAGGGGAGGATATGTACACATTTTTTAAAAAACTGGCATATTGTGCATTTTATTTTGTTATATGCTTTTAAAAAATATGCCAGAAACATTTCCCCATATTATTAAATATTCTTTCTTGATTCTGTGTGTCTATGTACATAGTGTAGCGTTTCATTATTGGGAATGTGCTACAATTAAGCCCTCGGATAAGTTTGCAGTGCACAATATAGCACACACTTCTGACATGGAATACATTTTCACGGCATATTTGCAGGACCAAAGCAAGCATGCATGTGGTTTTAAACTTATCTCCATTTTGCTTCTTAGGTAAGTCACTTCCGCAAGTTCATCTCACCCAGGGGTGTGTATAGTTTGTTTACTTAAGTCTTGTTTCCAAGTTCCTGGAGACCATCTCTGCAGCAGCCTCTGTCTGGCAACTCTACTGTTTTCTTCTGACCAGTGGATTTAGATTAGCCCACTGAAATGAGCCTAGGTCAGTGGTCGGCAAACTCATTAGTCAACAGAGCCAAATATCAAAACAGTACAACGATTGAAATTTCTTTTAAGAGCCCAATTTTTTAAACTTAAACTATATAGGTAGGTACATTGTTATTAACTTAATTAGGGTACTCCTAAGGCTTAGGAAGAGCCACACTCAAGGGGCCAAAGAGCCGCATGTGGCTCGAAAGCCGCAGTTTGCCGACCACGGGCCTAGGTGATGCCCTGTGATGCTTAAATTTTCAGTCTCGGATAAATGCACTTTAAACAATATGAAATGAATTATGAAAGTAGTAGTCATGGATGTAAAATCTTTCTGGGAGGCAACTGAGCAATTATCAGCATTAAATGTGCACTACCTTAGATTAAACACAAGTTTTATATATATATATATATATATATATATATATATATATATATATATATATATATATATATATATATATATACACACACACACACATATATGTATATATACATATACATAGATACACATATGTGTGTGTGTGTATATATATATATATACACACACACACACATATATGTATATATACATATACATAGATACACATATGTGTGTGTGTGTATATATATATATATACACACACACACACACACACACACACACACATACTAAGACACTTTTAATAGTGGTCTAAAAATGGAACCAACCCAAAAGACTCCATAGTCTGGCTTTGATGGGGGGGGCAGCTTACAACTTGATAGAGCACCTGAATTAATCTGGAAAGTAATATTTTAAATCTTAGAACACATAAACTTATGTGCATAGGGGGTTAAGTTTCTTATATGTGAATAGAAAAAACTTTAAAGTTTTCTTAAAGTTTCCTTTTCAAGGCCTGTGCGATCAGGGAGGTGACTCAGCTGTGAATCCAGCAAGTAGAACCAATAAACATGGTCAGGCCTGACCCACTAGGAGTCAAAACATCTTATCATTATCTCATCGCCTGATGACAAATTACAATTACAATAGCTGATGTCTGCGGACCCCCAGGCCTGCACGTAGCTGCATTCCTCACCCCAGCCCCTTCTCCTTTATAATCCTGTCCCCTGAATCTTGCTGGAAGGCAGGATTTGATGCTTGTAAGCACCCTGTCTTCTTGGTTGCCTGGCCTTCTCAAAAAACATCTAATATGATTCAACCCTGCCTTCGTTATTGGACACAGTGACAGGCAGCTCGAGCCCAACCAGGAGTTTCCCGGTAACAGCTTCAATCAATTATTGTAAATCCACACCACAGAGTCATATGCAGTCATTAAAAAATGACAATACAGATTCATCAACCTGTTTTGGTTCACAGATTCTATTAATCTGACAAATGCTGTGTATCTTCAATTCACAAAAATTCTGTGCTATCTCTGAAGTCTATCCATGGCGGGTCACAAGTTAAAACTTCTTGATATAGATCTTTACTAACATGGGAAAATGCCTACACTATCCAGATTACTAAGCATCATACTAAACAGAAAAATCCCACAATGTGACCCTATGCCTGGAGTGTTCACATAGCTAGCTATCTGGTTACTGGATAACTTTATCAATGTAGGCCCTGCCCTCCTCCCTTATCAAGGTCTCAGCGCCCAGTTGTTTTCCTTAGTAACACCTCTGTCTTATGTTTACTGATTTATGCCTTTCTGCTGCCCATCCCCCACCCCATAGACTGTAGACTCCTGAGAGCAGAGCTTAGGTCTGACTTGCTCATCCATAAGCCACATGCAACACACTCCCTTTTTTTTAAAAAAAAATCCTCACCCAAGGATATTTTTCCATTGATTTTTAGATAAAGTGGGGGAGAAACATGATGTGAGAGAGACACATCGATTGGTTGCCTCCTACGCGCTCCCCCACCAGGGACTGGGGACTGCGCCTACCACTGAGGTATGTGCCCTGGACAGGTATCAAACCTGGGGCCCTTCAGTCTGAGGGCCGATGCTCTGTCCACTGAGCCAAATAGGCCAGGACCAGCCCCCACTTTTGCAAACCAACACTGGTCTTTACAGGTGAACATTTGTAATCCTATATAATAAAAGGCTGATATGCAAATCGACTGACAGCGGAACAACTGGTCACTATGACGCGCACTGACCACAGGGGGAGCGCTGCTCAGCCGGAAGCCGGGCTCATGGCTGCTGAGCGCAGCAGTGGTGGTGGGAGCCTCTCCCATCTCCGCAGCAGTGCTACGGATGTCTGACTCCTTGCGGGCCTAAGTCAGTCAGACATCCCCTGAGGGCTCCCAGACTGCGAGAGGGCATAGGCCAGGCTGAAGGACCCCGCCCCCACCACCACCCCCCAAGTGTACGAATTTCGTGCACCAGGCCTCTAGTCAATTTGTAACAGGAAAGACTAACTTGGAACCTCAAAAAGCATTTCATTCTTCTCATTAATAGACCTGTATTTTTAAAACTGTACTCACTGATTACATTTTGAATTCCACCAATAAAAATGTTACGGACATTTTTCTCTTGGGTTATGAAAGTACCTACAAAGGCCCTGGCTGGGTAGCTCAGTTAGAGCATCATCCTGATATACCAAAGTTGTGGGTTCAATCCCTAGTCAGGACACATACAAGAAGCAACCAATGAATGCATAAATTAGCGGAACAACAAATTGATGTTTCTCTCTTTCAAATCAATACATACATTTTTGTTGTTGTTAATCCTCACCGGAGGATATTTTTCCATTGATTTTTTTAGGGAGAGTGGAAGAGAGAGGGAAAGACAGAAACATCAATGTGACAGAATCACATCGATTGGTTCCCTCCTGCATGAACCCCGACCAGGGCCTGGGCCAGGGAGGAGCCTGCAACCAGGTATGTGCCCTTGATAGGAATCAAACCCGGGACCCTTTGGTCCATAGGCTGACGCTCTATCCACTGAGCCAAACTGGCTAGGGCAGTAAATACATTTTTAAAAAGTACCTACATAATATCCTGAATTTTGCCTCTTGGCCCATAATATTTGCAATCTGACCTACATAATATCCTGAATTTTGCCTCTTGGCCCATAGAGCCTAAAATATTTGCAATCTGGCCCTTTATAGAAGTTTGCCAACCCCTGGCCTCTGGCATACAGGAGGCAATCCCAGTGTCAAAAGGAGACATTTTGTAACAATGAAAAGTATATCTAAAATGTACATCAATTTGCATAGAAAAAATGGCCAACTAAGTATCAGGGAATGTCCACAGTGTGCTCTAGTTTGCTGCTTATCTTTCCCCACAATTAGCATGCATTAATTTCATCCTCTTATCGAAAAAGGGACCACATACTAAACCCGACAAGTTCAGGGGAGGTCTGCATGGGAGGCCTTACAAGCAGACAGAAAGTAACCGCATTGGATGGTCTGAACATAAAAATTCCTAACTAAAGGCAGGTCATGGCAGGTAGTTATGTCCCAGGCCTGTCTGTAGCTTCCTTGTCAAAAGTCAATCTTCACCTTATATGAGCCTGTCCAATTTCCTTTTGCATCTAAGATAACATACCTTTTTTTAAAAAAAAAATCCTCACCCTAGGATATGCTTTTATTGATCTTTAGAGAGAGGGAAGGAGAGGAACATCAATGTGAGAGAAAGAGCGATTGGTTGCCTCCTGTACACGCCCTGGACCCGGGATGGAACCCGAAAACTAGTTATGTGCCTCGACGGGGAGTCGAACCCGCAATCTTTCGGTGAACCAGCCGATGCTCCAACCAACTGAACTACCCGGCCAGGGCTAAGATAACATACAAGGATATTTTTCCATTGACTTTTAGAGAGAGTAGAAGGGAGGGAGGAGAGAGAGAGAGAGAGAGAGAGAGAGAAGAACAGAAAAGAAGAGAGAAAAGAAAAGAAAAAAAAGAAAAGAAAAGAAGAAAAGGAAAGGAAAGAAAGGTGAGGATAATCTTGCCCGGACCCACAGGGCAAGAACCCCTCAATGTTACCTTGTTCCCCGCAGACCATCTCTACGTGCTGTACATGTTAACTATCCCGTGCTCACGAACGCAAAAGTACCTGTTTCTCTATTTTGCCTTTTTATCCAGTCCCAGATTATCTCCTCGCTTTGTTTTCTCCAACTCCCTTAACCTACCACCAGGGGATTGCATGTTACCCTCTGTGCCGCTCCTCCTTTTATTTTAATGTATAAACTAAGCTGCTCAGCTGCCATTCTCCAGAGCACCTTCTCAATTCCTTGAGATTTTGCTCCCCCGCAACTGTCAGTTTGGCGCAAATAAACTCATAAAAATTCCCTACAGGTTTGGACGTCTCTTAACGTCCACACTCGTTTTAGAAGTTACATCACTGCTCCTTTCAGGAAGGCGGGCAGTCCTGCAAGCGAGTCGCCGGAGGTCGGCCGTGGGCGCTCCACGACGCGGAAGCCACGCAGGCTGAGGCCAGCGGGAGTGGCAAGTTCCCGCCGCAAAGTCTTCCTTACCGCAGTGCTGGGTGCGGCGACAGAAACCGAGTGGGAGGGTCTCTGGAATCTCACTAAGCCCAGTTCCATCCTCACCGAGCCCGGCGACTCCGGGTTCTGTGTCCACCGCGGGGCTGGCCTGGGAGCCTCCCGCACTCACCTCGCCTCGCAGTCTCTTCACTGCCGCTCCCCGGACAATACAACACAGGCCCTGACCCAGACAAGCACGCCCAGTCCCCTTGCCCCGCGGAGAACGTGCCCCACCGGGCCCCCGGGCTGCAACGAAGCCAGCAAAGAGCCCTGCCACAGATAACGGCCCGCACGGCTGACCCAGCGGTTCTGGGGCGGCGGGAGACAGAGGCCCCTCCGCGCAAGCGCAAAAGAGCCCCTGCGCTGCGCACCG
>NW_005353498.1:407463-423307 GCF_000412655.1 Myotis brandtii | reverse complement strand
CGGCGACGGCCGTAAGTGACGGACGGAAGCAGCCCACGAGGCCCGCCGTAAACGGCTCCCTCGCGCCACTTCCTGCCGGCTTCCACAGACGGCGCTGGTGGGGGATCGAGAGGCACCGGAGGTCGTTCCCGGCGGCAGGAGCCATGGAGATGCCGCTGCCACCCGACGGTGAGGCCCAGCGCGAGTTTAGGGACCGTTTCTCTCTCCCCCGGATCCCCTGTTGGCCTACCCCGCCTCCTGAGGTCCCCGGGCCTAGGAGGGGGCGGGGCTCGGCCTCCCGGGTTTGCCTGCGGCCTCTCCCGCGGGTCTCCGCATTCCCGGCGCGCTTGTGGCCCCTACCAGGACCCGTACAAGGGCGGGCGGCCTCTGCGGGGCCCACCCCTAGAGATCCCGACCTGGCGGACGGCGGCTGGTGAGCCAGGGCCCCCGGATTTGGGCGGTCCTCGCTGACGCCCCGCGTGGCCTTTTCTCCGTTCTCCAGACCAGGAGCTTCGAAATGTCATCGACAAACTGGCCCAGTTCGTGGCTCGCAACGGGCCCGAGTTTGAGAAGATGACGATGGAGAAGCAGAAGGACAACCCCAAATTCTCGTTTCTGTTCGGAGGCGACTTCTACAGTTACTACAAGTGCAAGCTAGCGCTGGAACAGCAGCAGCGTGAGTCCTCTCCCGCTCTCTGGTCGCACCCTGGAGCGATTTCTTTCTCTGATACCAGTGCAGGCTCTGCCACAAACCGCCTTCTTTTGGGTCGCATGCTCTTTCAAATTGTGGGAGCTAGGCCTTCACGATCCCTTCCGTTGTTCCCAGGCCTGCAGCAAGTGGTTGCTGGGTCCGAGTGTAATGGGGAAGGAGGTTATGGATCCACCTTCTGGGCTCGAGTTCAGGGATTTTTCTATTGTTTTTGCAAACGTGATGACCGAGGTCAGCAGAAGTAGTGATTGCTTCAGTGTTTTCCAGGAAGGAAGTGATAGAGGCTGGACTGGGACTCTGTTTTGAGCCACTGTTCAGCTCCCTTTGTGGGCTCTTCCTGGGTCCAGCAAGGTTTTTGTGCATTTCAGTTGCTTACAGTCCAAATCAAAAAGTATTGTCCCTTTGGGTTTTAGTTCTTTGCAGAGGTTTACAGTGTTCACTGAGCTGGACATCAGGATTCTGGTCCTGCCCTCAGAGGATTTAAGATGGAGTTAGAAATCACAGCTGGCCTTTGAATAACAAATAGTCTCCAGGTGGTAAGGTCCTACATCAGTTTTGTCCAGTAATGATTACCTAGCTTCTGAATACATTTGAATGAGTAGAGGATTGCTCAAGTTGATGGGCATTGAAAGCTGAATGTTCCCTGGACTACAAGCACCAGACTTTGTTTGGGGTCATTCTTGTGCCCTAATACATAGTACACAGTAACGTTCAATAAAGAATTTGTAAGAAACTGCTAAGGTGCAGTGGCTTGAACAAGCTTGGTGTGTTTGGGTATCCATGGAAGAAACCATGAGAGGCCCAGCATGGCTGGAGCACAGAACATGTGTGGAGGGGGGAAGCATTTGGTCTGGAGTGGAAATGCCAGGGGAATGTTGGGGTTTTCACCCTCAGTTCAGGGGTTCTTGTGCATAGTTATGTTTGAGATGGGGGTGAGGGAGATCAGCTTCCTGAAATTGTAGGCAAAATGTTGTGTGTGCTTACATGTCCTGGAGCAGTTACTCCTTAGCCCCTGCACACCAGTTTAAAACCCCTGCTACAGAAAGTGTGAAGTCACGAGAGAGTTTGAAACAAAGGAGTGATGGGTCAGGTTCGTATGGTCAATGTGGCAAAGCTGGAGGGAGCAGGAGTGGAGGCTGGAACCAGTGAGGCCAGCAGGGAATGCACAGGAGCGTTTGACGGGTAAGGTCTGAATTAGATCAGTGGGTTGAGCCTGAGGGACTCAGCCTGGGGGGTTCCTGGGGTTAAGGGGTCGAATCCATGAATTAGGGCACCAGATGGATATTTTTGACATAACCAGGTGTGTATGGGGGGGTGGGGGCGTGCTTTGGCTGGAGTGACCAGGAGTGAGAGCTGCTTCCCTTGCAAGAGGAGCTCACTCACCCTGCCCTGTAGGGTTAGAAATCCAGGGCTGCTTGGGGCTTGGTGCCATAACCCAGGAAGGAAGGGTGCTTCTAGCAGGCGAAGATTGGGGCTCATGAAGTGTTTTCTGCAGGTAATATCTAGCTGTGATTGAAGAATGCATAGAGTTAGCCAGATGGAAACTGAAGAGAGAAAGGTGTTCAGGCAGAGGAAACTGCCTTAGGAGGGACTAGGGAGTGGAGGGGACAAGAGCTCAAGGTGGCTGAAGCCCAGAGAAGGAGGGGTTCTTAGAGTGGCTCAAAGTGAGGGTGCAGAGTAGGGAGGGCTGGCTTGCCAAGGACTTAGGAATTCTCCTGGGAGCTTTGGGGTCTCTTGAAGGGTTGGTTTCAGGTCTGTGTTGTGGAGCAGGGTTAGTCATTGTAAAGACTGGAGCCCAGGACTGTTCTAGAATGGCGTTTTGCAAACTCTGTTGAAGGACCAGTTTTTGTTTTTTTAAAAATTCTGTTGTAGAGAGTATACCTTTGCAAAATAGAGTAAAAATGTGAGCCATAAAAGCGTCAAGTACTTCTTCACCATTTCTGTATTTGTGTAATCTTTCACCTGACTGCTCCTCAGACCACACTTTGAGCAGCATCACTATATTGCCATGTGGAGGGGGACCGGACTGGACGCAGGGAGACCGGTTTCAAGGGTGATGCCGGTGACAGCAGGGACACAAACAGACCAGAATGTGATCTAGAAAGCTGATGACAGCACGGGTTGACTTGTCAGTGTGAGGTGCAAGGGAAAAACGAGGGTTTGTGCCTTCTAGGCTCTGGCTTGGGTATATGGGCATAGCCATGCCAGCCACAGAGATCAGGAGTAGGGCTTGGTGGGGTGGAGCATGGGGCAAGAGGATATGCATGCCTGTGGAAAGCTATGGGCTGTTCGAGCTGTAATTAGGTCCAGAGCTCAAGGAATCCGGGGTGAACATGATAGAGTTAGGAATTATGGTATGCTGATTGTAATTGCATTCCCCTAGGGGTTTCAGAGAGAAGACAGCCCTGGCATCCCAGCAGTTAAGGGTCAGAGAGAAAGTGGAAGGGGCCACACAGACTGAGTGAGACAGGGACCTGTGACAGGGCCATCGGGCTGAATAAGGATGTCCCCAAGGGCTGTGGGGATAGGGGTTGGGATGGGTGAACAGAGCCAGACTTTCCCTGGGCAAGTAAGATAAAGGAGAGATGAACTGAAATGGAATCTTGACTGTAAAATTGTTGAGAGGAGGGGCATGCGATTAAGGGAAAGTTTTTTAAGACAGAGACAGGTATATTTTGGGGCTGCTGGGAAGGAGTCAGAAAGAGGGAGAAAATGAAGAAATGAGAGCGAGAGAACAGATTTGCTGAAGAAATGTCTCTGGGAGGTGGAGGAGGATGTCCCCGAGGGTGTCAACACCAGAAGGCTCAACCAGATCTAAGAAGTGACTGAGTGTCCCGAGATGGGCCCTGGACAGCACCATCTGTTCTGTCTGCCTGTCTTTGTCCAAAGGCCAGGTCCCCTTGGGATGGGACTCAGCAGGGTTCCAGCAGTGCGTGGTCATGTTCAGACCAGACAAGACCCAATGGCCGATGGGGAGACCATTTTGTTCAGCGACCCTTCCCAGCAGAACCCCCCACATCCCACCACCCAAATGTCTGTCTCTTCTCATCTGGCCACATTCGGGGCACACACCCACCTGACCCAGTCTCCTAGCAGTAGGATGGTCGTCTCATCCTGGCTCAACCTCGATTGACTCCGAGGAGTCCCTTTCCCCAAACAGAGTCAGGATAAGGAAATCAAGGGGCACGTGGTGATGGGCCACAGCATGTGCTCAGGGGTGCTGCCTGCTCCTATTTTGGGCTCCCTGGCTGGGCGTCAGGTGGCTTTGATGACCTGAAAGTAAAGAGTATATTAGGGGGTGGTAGCAGAGAGGCTGAGGGACTGGGAGAGATGCTCATGGGGCAGAGCTTTGGCCTGGGTTTAGCTTCACTTTAGGCCTTGGTGAGGTGGGGAAGGTGAGGGGGGATGGGCTCTGGCTTGGTCTGTGCCAGAGGACACTGGGCAAGACAGACAGTGTTGGAAAGCGTGGCAGGGTTACAGTCCTGAGATCTCCAAGGAGAGGACTGGTACAAAGGCGGAAGGTGGTGGATGGGACACGGGAAAGGGGCTGGTTCTAGGCTCTGGGGGAATGAGAGGGGTGGGAGAGCCAGGCTGAGCGTGAGTGGAGCCTGGCAGACTTCGGTGGGGGTGTGGCAGAGGCAGGGATGTGGCTGCAGCACAGTGCAGAAGTCCTCTTGTGGATGGTAAGTGTAGAGAGGGGAGCCCCTATGGCTGAGGGCTGCCCAAGAGGCAGCCAAGGAGACACCTAGACCCGAGCCACCTTCTCACCGGGACACCTTTTCTCCTCTTCTGCCAGTCATCTGCAAGCAGCAGGCCCCAGAGCTGGAGCCGGCCGCAGCGCTGCCACCCCTCACACAGCCCCCGTTAGCCCCTGCTGCACCCATCCCACCCGCCCAGGGAGCCCCGTCAATGGATGAGCTCATCCAGCAGAGCCAGTGGAACCTGCAGCAGCAGGAGCAGCACCTGCTTGCCCTCAGACAGGTATGGGGCCTGCTCCTCCTCTTCCCTCCCACTCCCATCAGCCCTCAGTAGGCCTAGGGCCCTCCCCTTTCCCCTTTTTGTCCTTAGGTGGTCTCTGGAGCTCACCCCTGTGCCTCAGTTTTTGCATCTGTACATTGGGACTCACAAATAGCTATCAGGAGGACCCATTCCCAAGCATCAGTGCTGTGGACAGTGCTGCCACTACCCATGGCGTGTTTAGCCCAGTCCCTCTGGACAGAGGTTGCTTCTCATTCCAGTGAAATCATTACCCAAGCTGTTTACTGGGGTGGACACCTATGAGTGGGACTACACGTTAGGAATTGTGTAACAGAATACCGTGTGGCCTTTGGTGCCATTGGCACCAGTTCTTGCTAGCCAGGTCACTCCAAGCTGTTGAGGGAAGGACCCTTCTGTCCTGATCCATTTCAGTTCTAATACTTTTTGCCAAGTATAGTACGATGAATCACATGGAAAATGAGACGAATGAAAAAAAATAAGGCATCTGAAACACCAGCCCCTGTTTTATTACTATATTTAAGATTACTGTCATATTGCTGACAACAAAACATGCCAGATCACTCACCCTCAGTTTCTGGCTGGAGCTTCTCATAGGATGGGTGGTCCAGCCTCGGCCAGCCCTGATCGGACTGCCTGTCCCCACAGAAGTCCCAGATTTCAGCAGTCTCTCAGTTTGCCAGTCTAACGATGAAACTGCTCTCCTGTTTTAATTTTCCATTCCCTGGTTGCTCTCCTTTCTCCTGACTAGTGACCTTTCATAAATCCTCTCTGTGCTGTCTGTCCACTTTCTTTTTGTGTTTAATTAGCCTGCAGAGGTCCCTTGTTCCTCTGGGTCTTAATCATTCCATCTGTCACCTGGGGTAGGGGTGGACATTGTCTTTCCTTCTGTCCCATCTTGCTCTAACCTCTGCCTGCCGTGGCCGTGACTGCTCCTGTGGGTGTGAGGCTGTGGGTGTGAGGGACAGGGCCTTCTGCTGCTGTGGTGGGACATTGATGGGCAGTCTTGGTCCCACCTGGCCTCCCAGGAGCAGGTGACGGCGGCGGTGGCCCATGCGGTGGAGCAGCAGATGCAGAAGCTCCTGGAGGAGACCCAGCTGGACATGAATGAGTTTGACAACCTGCTGCAGCCGATCATTGACACGTGCACCAAAGATGCCATCTCGGTGAGGGCAGTGGGGCCGGGTGGGCTCAGTGCTCCCAGAACCTAGTGCTCCTGACAGGTGAGAGCCCACCAAAGCCTCTGGGCCAGGGCTGCTGTAGCGATGCCCCCTCTACTCTTGCCCTTCCCCCTTGAGCACCTCCAAGAGAGGGGGAAGGCAGGCAGAGGCTGCAGCATGTGGCCGAGCCCTTGGGCACCACACCCTCGGCTGTGCCCTGACCTCCCTGGGCACTTGCCCAGGCTCTGGCTGGGGGAGCCCAACTCTGCTCACCCATTGCTCTGTCTGTTGCAGGCCGGGAAGAACTGGATGTTCAGCAACGCTAAGTCCCCTCCGCACTGTGAGCTAATGGCAGGCCACCTCCGGAACCGCATCACAGCTGATGGGGCACACTTTGAGCTGCGGCTGCACCTCATCTACCTGATCAATGACGTGCTGCACCACTGGTAAGGGCCTCTCGGGCCCCGCTTGCCTTCCCTCTTCTGGCCCTCTTGTGGCCACTGCACTTCACTCAGTAACTTGGCTGGTCTCAGGATGTGGGTTATTTGTCCAGAGACCCTGGGAGAGAGTCACTATGCCACAAGCTCCTCCTCTTTCCACCCCTACCCCCACCCCCCCACACACACTCACACACACCTCAGCCTATCCCTGGATCCCCATCCCCACCTCACCTAGGGCCACGGTTCCTTCACTCCTTACTCAGGGCAAATTCTGGTATCTTTCGGCATCTCTCTGTTGGCTGTCAGCTCCGCGTCAATGATACACATTACACACCCTCAGTCAGCTGACTGCCCTGCTTCAGGTTCCCCTTGCGGACCCTATGTCCCAGCCCACCAAGACAAATCCCCCACCCTCACAGCCCTCCCAGGCCAGTGGTTACGTCTGCACTGCCTTTTGGGGGCCTTATGACAAAGGTTAACTTAAGGAACCAGATGCCTGGGCCAAGACAGGCCCCGGGAGGAGACAGGCAGAAGGAAGCAGTGCTAGTAAGGCGGTGTGTGGCTGCCATGTTTGGCTTTGAGCTTGGCCAGCTGAAGGGCATGGTGCCCGTAAGGGCAGCAGAAACTGACCTGTCCCTCTCAGTCCTTTGCCCTGCCCTGTCTTCCGCCACACGTATATCCTGGGTCCCTGCCCTCCTCGCGCCACACTCAGCCACTCCCTACATCATCATTCCCTTATTTCGCATGTGGGGAAATAAGCAGCCGCCTGGGACTTTCCCTGCCTTCCTGCTTTATTCACTCCTCTTCTGACTCCAGGCAGCTCTGCAGAGACAGCCCTGTCCTACCTGTCCTCCGCCTGGACGGCTCTCCCTCCCATGACCCACTTCCCTACTCCAGGCACTTGCTCCAGGCTGTGAGCTCTCTCTGTTGAACTTGGTGTTGGGAGGGGTTCCAGCCACTTGCCTCATGCCATCTGGGCTCACTGCCACACTGGGGGCCCCATGCCACCTCAGTGTGTAGCTGCAGGGACCTCCACACCCCATTATCCTCAGAGTGCCCCCCGAAGGATGTGGGGGCAGGCTGCCTTGCCCTGCCAGCCACAGGTCCCCAATGCCAGGCACACTTGGCACACTCCCTCTGCCTCCTGAAACACGGGGCCCAAGTCAGATTTTTGTGCACATGGGATCACAGTGCTGAGCAAGACCACATAGACAAGGCCCTGAGCCACAACAGCTCTAGCCTGTCCTTTGTGGACATTGGGATTCTCACAGGCTCTGTGTCCATTATGCCAGGAGGGAAGGATTATTTTACTAACAAGGAGATCAAAGTGACAGGCATTGCTCTGAAGGTCCCCACCCTGTGTTTTTTCCCTCCTCCCACTGCTGTCGGTCAGTGGGGCCCAAGTGCCAGCACAGATCCTGTGGGGAGCCCAGCCCTCGTCCCAGCCGGGTTGGGGGCCCGTTCCCTGAGAAGGCAGAGGGTGCTATGGCTGGAGCCACGATGGTAACGGGCGCGTGGCCGGGTCCCGCCCCAGGGCCCTGACGCGCGGAAGGTCTCTCCCTCACAGCCAGCGCAAGCAGGCCAGGGAGCTGCTGGCCGCCCTGCAGAAGGTTGTGGTGCCCATCTACTGCACCAGCTTCTTGGCCGTGGAGGAGGACAAGCAGCAAAAGATTGCCCGGGTACGTGGCGCAGCCTGGAGGGTAGAGTAAGGTGGGTAGGGGATGGGGCAAACTGTTTCTCCCTGACATGATTGCTCATCCTCCCACGTCCAGCTCCTGCAGCTATGGGAGAAGAACGGCTACTTTGATGACTCCATCATCCAGCAGTTGCAGAGCCCGGCCCTGGGGCTCGGCCAGTACCAGGTGAGTGCCACCACCTCCCGAACTACACGCGGGGCCAGGGTGACACCACCCAGCAGCTTCCAGAAGTCAGGGGGCCCACCTCCCCCACCTGGGCTGGGAACAGCCGATGGAATGGTGGCCTCGGAGCCCAGATGGCATTTTCTAAACTGGGCGCCCGGGTGGCCCTCTAGTGAGTGTTGAAGGCCGGGGTCTGAGCAGCAGCCTTGGGGGGCCCTGTCCCATGCACAGGAAGGGGGGAACCCTCCCAGGGAGGCTTCCTGGTGCGCTTGTAACCGAGTTTCCCAATTTAGGCCCTGTTTTCAGGGTGTCATTGGCTTGTTTGCACTGGTCCTCCAGGCCCACATTCACACGATGGGAAGGTGAGGAGACCCCAGGTAGTCTAGGCTGCTGTGGCCATCACCTGGTGCAGTCAGTGCTCCCCATACACGTGTCTGCCTTTGCCCAGGGGAGGGGCACAGGGCAGGAAGGGTCTTCTTGGTCCCCTCTACCATGGTACCAGCATCACTGCCCTATGCGCAGCTTCTGGAATAAAAAGCACAGCTCACACCTTCTCTCAGGCTGGAAGGCCTGGCTGAATGTCAGGAGCTCTGTGCAGGCTGCTTCCCTCGGTGATGGTCCTAAATGCCATCTTCTCCACAGGGGACAGGCGCTCATGCTCAGAAACAAAGGAGGAAAGTGCATTTCCTACTTTCTCTACATTTTACCCACTTTTCCTTATGTTAAATAAAAATGGACTTGTATTGTTATACAACGGTTAAGGCTAACTGTTTTTTTCCTCCTGAGTTCAGCTTAGTAAACGTGATAGCTCGTGTTTACTAAGCCTCTACCAGACTAGTCCCTTTCCATGTGTTATTTGCTGACTTCTCCCTGAAATCTTCAGAAGTTGGTCCCAATGTTGTCCCATTTTGCAGATGAGAAAAAATGAGGCTCAGGGAGGTGTGACTTATTCAAAGCCAGGCAGCAAGTAAGCACAGCCCGTGAGCATGTCTCAGAATATTTGCCAGTGATGTACGTTTCAAGTCTGTGTGGCCGCCTAGGGCACAGCTATCATTGCCTGATTCCATCATCAGGGAATTCTAAACTGCACTGCACATCACCAAGATTTTGGCTAGATTAGGTGGTCTGGTTGTCAAGACCAAGTTGATCGGTTTCCATGACGTCACCTGCCAGCTGGGCCTCACTGCCCCTGGCAGCACCCCGACTTCCCAGTGCTTTCCTAGCATTTGACCCCATGCTGCTCTGGAAGGGGTGGGCCCTGAGGCTCGAGCACTGAGTGCCCCCGCCCTTCTCTTTCCACCAGGCAACGCTTATCAATGAGTACTCCTCGGTGGTCCAGCCAGTGCAGCTGGCCTTCCAGCAGCAGATCCAGACCCTCAAGACGCAGCATGAGGAGTTTGTCAACAGCCTGGCCCAACAGCAGCAGCAGCAGCAGCAGCAACAGCAACAGCAGCAGATCCAGATGCCACAAATAGAAGCTGAAGTCAAGGCCACACCACCACCACCTGCCCCACCGCCAGCCCCTACGCCCGCCCCCGCCATCCCGCCAACCACCCAGCCCGGTATGTGGCCCCCCTGCACCCACTCTTGGGGGCTGGTCCCAGGAGGCAGCTTTCCCCCAGAGAAGGGCTCTAGTTTCGGAGTCTCGGGCCAGATTCTAATCAGTTTAAAGCAACAGGCTGGGGAATTTCACATTTAAACATAATAAAACTTTTACAACTCAGTTCTCCTTTATAAACTGTCCCAGAGAACAGGCAAAGAGGAAAGCTGCCCAAATCATTTTCCAAGACCAAGATAACTTTCTTACCAGTTGGGCAAGGACAGAACAAGAATTACAAATATAATCCATTGTCGCTTCTGAATAAAGATGCAGAAATACTGAACAAAATCTTAGCAAATTAAAACCAGCCAAGTATCTTTAAAATATATTATGACCAAAAAGGACATGTTCCAGGAATGTATAAGGATGGTTTAACACTGAAGAAGCCTAATAACGTAACATCAAATGGAAGGAAGTGATATTTGAATTAGATACAGAATAGGTAATAAAATTCAGCAATGGTAAAAATTCTTCAGCAAACTAAGGTCAACCTGGTAGAAGTACGGTACTTCCTGTAAAGCTTTCAGAACAGAAGTGTGTGTCCTGCTGCCTTCCCAGCAGTTTTCCTTGGGTCATGAAGCGAGGATTTATCAGGAAATGAAGCCCAGTCTGGGCTGCCCGGGTGTCAGCTGATGACCGTTTTGGGTGGTACCTCCTGCTGCTGTGGCCTCCACTAACTGCCTTCTTGCCTGGCTCCAGATGACAGCAAGCCTCCCATCCAAATGCCCGGCTCCTCTGAATATGACGCCTCAGGAGGGGTCCAGGACCCTGCAGCCACCGGCCCCCGGGGCCCTGGGCCCCACGACCAGATCCCACCTAACAAACCACCGTGGTTTGACCAGCCTCACCCCGTTGCTCCTTGGGGTCAACAGCAGGTATTTCTTACCGGGGCAAGTGAGCGTGCTTGGGTCTAACGAGACTGACGACAAGGGTGGCGGGCAGCCTCTGTAGGTGAGGGGCTTTTAGCCGCTTGCTGGGAGACTGGAAGCTCTGCAGCAGGGTCTGGGGGAGAGGGTACGATAGCCCCATCTTCCCACGGTACTGGGATTAGGTGAAGCAAGAAAGGCAGGCCTTGCCTCCTCTCGTGCTTTGATCATTTGGGATTGTCAGTAACAGGTCCCCGTTTTCCAGTGAGTGCAGGGAAGTTCCACACAGCACAGGAGGGTGCGCCCTTTCCTTTCCTTTCTTTGACTCGTTTGACTAGCAAAGTGTCAACACCTTGTCACTGGAGAGAACATGGTGCTTTTAAAAGAGGTGGAAGGTCACAAGTGTCAGGCAGCACATTCTGGGGCTGAGATACTGGTCACTTCCTCCCGTTTCCTTGGGGTGAGAAACTTCTAGGCAAGGGCAAGTGTCATCTCATCCAGCATAGCAGAACTAGGAGGCTCACGACAACAGGGTCCCCTCACCGAGGGTCTGCCCTCGGTCGGCAGTCCATGGTCAGACGCCATGGCCTGGCAGTGCACTTGGCCTGGCCTGCCCATGAGGCATCTCACACGTTTTGAAATGATGGCCATATTTAAAGTTTGGCTTTCTGGCTTCCTGAGGATATGGTGGCCTGGGCCAGTCTCTGGTGGTAATGGTCAGTGGAGCTGACCAACCATGACCCTAGAGATGGGCTCTCTGATTGGCCTCATTGGACCCATCCTCCCTGGCTCTGAGTTTGGGTTGCAGTCCAACTTTAAGTCTTCAAAGCAGCAGCTGGGTGAGATTAGAGCTCATGTCTTCAGCCTTCAGAAACAAGTTTCCTGGGTCGGACCTAGGAGCAGACCCTGAAATAGGACTGAGGGCAAGTAGTTCAGTGGGAGATGTCTCAGGAGAACAGCACAGGGTCGAGGGAAGTTATGAAAGGGCTGATTCGGGGTGGGTGGCCTCTGGGGCTCAGCCACTGCGCACACTCTGGATGCAGCGGGGGAGGCACCTCTGTGCTGTCCACGAGGGGGCTCGGCTAGGGGGTGTTCCAATTCCCTGTATGTGGGGCCTCTAGAAAGTCCTGTATGAGGACTCAGAGAAGGCCTCAGCCACGATGGGGTGCAGAAACTTGGGAGTCAGGTTATCAGCATGGACACGAGGGGCCAGTGGTAGGGCAGATACCACTGCACCCACTGTAAACAGAGTAAAGCACCCATTCTGCACGGCAGAGTAAACAAAGCACCATGTGCCCAGGGCCACGCCCAGCAGACCATCAGCGTGCAGCTCCTGGCAGTGCGGAGGCTGGATGGGCCTGGAGAGGGCTAACATCTGCTCTTTGTCTCACAGCCTCCTGAGCAGCCCCCCTACCCACACCACCAGGGTGGGCCACCCCACTGCCCACCTTGGAACAACAGCCATGAGGGCATGTGGGGTGAGCAGCGTGGGGACCCCGGCTGGAACGGCCAGCGCGACGCACCCTGGAACAGCCAGCCCGACCCCAACTGGAACAGTCAGTTCGAGGGCCCCTGGAACAGCCAGCACGAGCAGCCGCCCTGGGGTGGTGGCCAGCGAGAGCCGCCCTTCCGCATGCAGCGGCCACCACACTTCCGCGGGCCCTTCCCACCCCACCAGCAGCACCCACAGTTCAACCAGCCACCACACCCCCACAACTTCAACCGCTTCCCGCCCCGCTTCATGCAGGATGACTTTCCCCCGAGGCACCCCTTCGAGCGGCCCCCCTATCCTCACCGCTTTGACTACCCTCAGGGGGACTTCCCTGCTGGTGAGTGTTTTGCATGTTTGAGGTCCAGTACACACAGCCCTCTCCTGCCCCTGGTTCCTGGAGAAGTCCTGGTTGCCTGCCTGGAGGAGGCACCTGACAGATTGGTCTCCTGAGCAGGCTGATGGCATTGCTCTTGGTCTTTGGTGTGCCCCTGATGTGCCCGGAGGCTAGGTCATAGGCAGAGGGTCATGGGATGACAGCGGAGAATAGACCACACACCAAGCAGTAGAGGGGTAACACTTTGGTCCCTCCTCGTAGGAATAGGGCACTGTCTCTGTCCTGCAGAGAAGGGCAGATAGATTCCAAAAGGAGAAGTAACCCCCAAGTGCCCATAGCAACAGGCACCGAGTCCAGGGCCCACACCGCTGTCATAGGATTGGTTTCCCGTTCCTTGTCTCAACAGTTTTCATCAGCTTTCCTACTTGATTATTGTTTTTCAGAGTCTTTATTTTTGTTAACTTTCTCTTTTTAAAATAAAATTTTAAATATGTTTTTATTGATTTCAGAGAGAGGAAGGGAGAGAGAGAGAGAAACATCAATGATGAGAGAAAATCAGCGATTGGCTGTGTCTTGCACATCCCCAACTAGGGATGGAGCCCAAAGCCCAGGCATGTGCTCTGACTGGGAATCCAACTGTGACCTCCTGGTTCATGAAATCGATGTTCAGCCACTGAGCCACACCAGCTGGGCTTAAAAGAATTTTATTCTTACTGTATTACTGCCTCTACCTTAAAACCCTCCATTGGTTATAAATTCAGCTCGGAGATCACTTAGCATGTATATTGTGTTAACATCCTGGGGTAGCATGACAGTCCCACAGATTGGGTGGCTCCAACAACAGTTACTGTTTCCCAGTCTAGAAACAAGGTTAGTTTCCTCTAATGTCTCTCTCCTCGACTTGTAGATGGCTACCTTCTCCCTGTGTCCTAATCTTTTTATCTCTTTCTACCTGCCTGTGTCCTAATCTTATAAGTCATATTGAATCAGGGCCCACCCATATGACTTCATTTTAAGTTAATTACCTCTTCAGAGGGAAAGTTAGGACTGGTGGTGGTGAATGCGGGGTCAGGGGTGGGGAGGAGATACAATTTAGCCCATAACATTGCTGTTAGAAGGTGCTGTGATTTCCCTATGGTTCCTCTCCTCGACTTGTAGATGGCTACCTTCTCCCTGTGTCCTAATCTTTTAAGTCATATTGAATCAGGGCCCACCCATATGACTTCATTTTAAGTTAATTACCTCTTCAGAGGGAAAGTTAGGACTGGTGGTGGTGAATGCGGGGTCAGGGGTGGGGAGGAGATACAATTTAGCCCATAACATTGCTGTTAGAAGGTGCTGTGATTTCCCTATGGTTCCTTCTTTAACCTACAAGGTCCATCAGGTGCTGCTGTGGGTGCCAGCCCCCTTCGAGCCTCTGCTCCTCCCCTCTTGCTGCATTGCCTGAGCAGTGAGTGAAGCAGTGCGAGGGGAGGTGATGGAAGGGCTGCTCAGAAAGTGGGTGTTGGCATCCTTGCTCCTCTCTGAGCTCCTTGGTGCCACCTGGCTCATAAATTCCCTGTGAGCCTGAGAGAAGTTTCTGTTTTGCAGAGATGGGACCCCCTCACCATCACCCTGGCCATCGCATGCCACATCCTGGGATCAATGAACACCCGCCCTGGGGGGGACCCCAGCACCCCGACTTTGGCCCTCCTCCCCATGGCTTCAACGGGCAACCGCCCCACATGCGGCGACAGGGCCCTCCCCACATCAACCACGATGACCCCAGTCTGGTCCCCAACGTTCCCTACTTCGATCTCCCCGCCGGGCTAATGGCCCCCCTTGTGAAGGTAAGGTCTGTGGTGAGTGCCACGCTGAGCGGGACAGGCTCGGGCCAGTGCCTCTGCCTCCATGTGAAAGGTTCATAGATGAAACTAATTCCCCGTAGGCTACAAAACTGCTTCCCCAGGCCACTTCCCCCATTTCCCACTCCCCAGTGAACTCGACCAAGCCCGTCTGTGAGAATGCACCTGATTGCGTGAGGCCCGTGTCCCCTGATCCCTCTGCATCTTTCTGGTGCTATGAGTTTGGTGCCACTTGGGGCAGGCTGGATTGGGCATGAGGCACGGGTCCTCTTAGTAATGGTTCTTGGAAGCCACCTTGTCCAGGGGTTGACGGCAGAGGGGTTTTTCAGGAAAGGGGCAACCGCTGAGGTGTGCCTTCATGGAACCTGGGAATGCATGTGAGGGGTGAGGTGAGCAAGGGGCTGGGACAGGCAGAGGGACCAGCGGATGAGCCAGTTCCTGGGCTGGGCTAAGGCTCCTGATTGTGGGAGGGCCCTCAAGGGAGATACCAGAGCTCTGGGTAGGAAGTCAGGGCACAGGGTGGCACCTGCAGGCAGAGCATTTGGGATTCACAGCGTGTCTGTGAATGAACCAGGGCTCTTTCTGTCTCCTTTCCTGAAGGCCGCCATGTCTTCTGTGTTCATTTTTTTGGAGAAAGAATTCTCTGGCTTTTATCAGCCTCAAAGAGGGTGGGCCTTCCAGCGAGGGCTGGGTGAGCACCCTGATGCCCAGGGCAACCCTAACCCAAACCAGGCCCTGTCTCCTGGGTGGGCCTGATGGCTCCAGCAAGATGTGGTGACAACTGTGTTCTCCACTGCAGCTAGAAGATCACGAGTACAAGCCTTTGGACCCTAAAGACATCCGCCTTCCCCCTCCCATGCCACCCAGTGAGAGGCTGCTGGCGGCCGTGGAGGCCTTTTACAGCCCTCCTTCCCATGACAGGCCAAGGAACAGGTACGGGGCCTGGGGAGACCCAGCAGTGGGGCCAGTGGTGGGAGGGGGGTCTATCCCATCTCCCAACCTGTCTTCCCCCAAGTTTGCTTCACAAGAAGGACTCTTACCATCCATACCTTCTACCCAGCATGGTGTGAGGCCCAGGTGAGGAGTGTGGTGTCTCTAAGAGAAATGGCATTATAGGGTCCGTTTCTCTCCTGACTATGGGTGGTGTGTGTCACACAGTGGCCCTTGATGAAAGGCTTCTCTGTTTGGGACTCGTTATCTTGCTGCACGTCCAGGCTTTGTCATGGGTCCCTTTCAGGATACCCTCCCCCAAAGGCCTTATCACCAGCCCAGCTGACATTGCTTCCTTTCCTGTGCCAGGCACAGGTTGCCATCTGAGTCACAGCCCCTGGTTCCCAGTTACGATTACCACAGGCCCTAAGACCCTCAGCTCTGTCTTTCCACTGCAGTTCAGAGGGGCCGAGAGCCAGTGGTGTCAGGTATAAGCCCAGTCTCTCCACCTCCCAGAGGTGTCCCGGCCTCAGCCTGCTTCCTCATCTGAGAAAGGGCATCCCGTGGAAATGACAGCCCCAGTGCTGTCTGTGGTGGCACGCACGCCGCATCCCGAGGGGGGGGGGGGGTGGGGC
>NW_005353498.1:372658-407416 GCF_000412655.1 Myotis brandtii | reverse complement strand
TGGGGCTTGTGGGTAGGAGGTAGCCGCCTCCCTCCTGAGGAGATTTCCCAGTGCCCTTCGGGAAGGAGGCTGGCGTGGTCACGTGTGGTCACATTGCCCGTCTTACAGCGAAGGCTGGGAGCAGAATGGCCTCTACGAGTTCTTCCGAGCAAAAATGCGGGCCCGACGGCGGAAAGGCCAGGAAAAGAGGAACAGGTAAGGGCGTCCCTGCTGACTTGTATGGAGTCATCATGCCTCCCTGGCTAGTCTTGTCATGAATTGGCTTAGAGTGAACCAGACACACTGTTCTGTCACACCCTGACATGTTGGATCATGCCCCCAACACCTAATGTCATAAAACATACGATATCACCCCCAATCATAGACAAAGTCAGGTCTAGCCTCTGTCTGGCTCTTGGGTCTAGCCCCTATGTTAAAGGTGCTAGGAGCCCTTCCCATAAGCCTGAGTTAAAACACCAGCACAAGAGAAGTTGGCTTTGGTCTGTATTCACCGAGCTGTTTAGGAAAGTGACACCGTGGTGTGAATGGCATGTCCGTACCCCTGGGGTCATTTGAAATCGGGTGGGGGTGGCAGGCTCAGCCTGTGTGGGAGCTGAGAGGTGCCAGCTCCAGCTCACCAGCCTCTCCCTGCAGCGGACCCTCACGGTCTCGGAGCAGATCCAAAAGCCGAGGGCGCTCCTCCTCTCGCTCCAACTCGAGGTCTTCCAAGTCGTCTGGCTCATACTCCAGGTCACGGTCACGCTCCTGCTCCCGTTCCCGCTCCTACTCCCGTTCCCACTCCAGGTAGGCAGGTACCACCTCTCGGGGACTGAGCCTGAGGCTTCAAGGCTGCCCAACTGACCCGCTGGGCTCTCCCCCACAACTTTGCTCCAACAGGAGCCGTAGCCGATCCCGCTCCTCAAGAAGCCGCTCGAGGTCCCGCTCCCGCTCCAGGTCCAAGTCATACTCCCCAGGCAGGAGACGTCGGTCACGGTCCAGGAGCCCCACTCCGCCGTAAGATTTGTGTCTTAACTGTCCAGTGCCCTGCTGGTAGCGCTGGAACCTCTGAGGCTTTGCTGTGAATGTTGAAATGTCATTTAGAAGACATGCTCCTGGTGGTCCCTGCTGGCACAGGGCCTCAGGGACACGCAAGCATTAACGAAGTGACAGTGGCACTTCCTTATCTCACATGGTGGTGGCTGGGCTCTGTTTCTAACCATTTTAGGGGCTTGGTGTGACCCTTGCTGCAGTGTGAAGCGGGGCAATCACCTTAGACAGTTCCCGTTATCAGGCTTGTGAAGAGGATGAAGAATAATAGAGACACAAGTGTGTGTGTGTCCATCCTGCACTGTGACTGTTCTCATATGCCACACCCTGTAATATTCTAAGTTTTCATTCCAATAAATATACCTGCTCATTTTTAAAAGATGTAACCTGTCTTAATTTTAGTTCCTCAGCTGGTCTAGGTTCTAATTCAGCACCTCCTATACCTGACTCCAGGCTTGGGGAAGAGAACAAAGGACATCAGATGCTGGTGAAAATGGGTAAGGTCCAGGGAAGAACAACTTGTTCTGGGATTTTGAGGTTGGGGATGATGGCGTCAGAGGAAGTCCCAGCTCACCACCCTGTCTTTGAAAGAGGGTGAGCCTGCTGGGCATTCTTTACCAGCTGTGTGCTTATAAACAGCATTTATGCATGTTACTCACCTCCCCAAATGCATTCCTACTTAACTTTGTGTCAGGATAAAGGCACCAGATTGCAGTTTTTGAGGTCGTAACCACTCACCCCTCTTTCTTCCTCAGGCTGGAGTGGATCTGGTGGCCTCGGCGTGAAAGAGCAAGGGATCCAGGACCCCATCAAGGGGGGGGACGTGCGGGATAAGTGGGACCAGTACAAGGGTGTGGGTGTGGCCCTGGACGACCCCTACGAGAACTACCGCAGGAACAAGAGCTACTCCTTCATCGCCCGCATGAAGGCCAGGGACGAGTGCAAGTAGGTGTGCTGAGGAGCTATGCCATCCGCCGGCAGCTTGGCAAGTGGGACCTTCCTGGCTTATTGGATGTGGAAGATGGTAGGGACCTCGGTTCTCACAGCCTCCATTTTTGGGGAGCTACAGAAGAGGACAGCCATAGCATACCTAGTGACCAGTGCCATGCTCTACTGCGGGAGGCACAGGCCCCACCGGCAAACCAGCTTTCACATAGAAGAAAGATTCACATGAGGACACCCTGCACTCATTCCCTGGACAGTGAAGCGAGAAACATGAGCCTCACCCCCTGGACAAGAATCCTTGACACCTGTAGGAATGGATTTTTCGTCTCTTCCCAGTCAGATGCGAGTCTCCGCTTAAATCAGCAAGCATGTGTGGAGGAGGCCTTGGGCGCGCACACCAGGTGCCGGACTAGGGTGCAGCGGGCCAGCTCTACAACCTGCACCTCCCACTTACGTCGTGACAAAGCTCAGGCCAGACGCTAGTACTGCTCACTCTTTAACAAAGGAAAAACAAAACCTTGATTTGCAACATTAAACAGGGTTTTCATTTTTACTCCAAATGGTTTAGTTTTTAAAAACATGTTGATCAAAGATGATCCCCAGTGCGATAATTTGAAACTTGATTCCTCCAAGACATACTGGCTCTTAGTTATTTTAGTTAAGTTGAATTTTTTTTTAAACGTTAGCCATTTGCTGTTATTTCCAGAAAGAAAAGGACCTAAGGAGATGGATCTGAGACATCTTCAGGTCACAGAATGGTCCCCGGGGAGGATCTGTGCCCTTAATGTCTACTTGTGTTTTTCACTTAAAAGAACCCCGACACCAGCACTTGCGTGCAATAGTCCATTCAGACCCAGTGTGGGGAGGAGCCACAGGCCATGCCTCCTGCTCTGTCACTTCCTTTTCCCACCCACCCCCTGCAACCACAAGGAGGTGAGGCCTGGAGGGAGCCACGGGGGCCACACTGGGATCAGCTGCACTTAGTATCTTCAGGCAGCGGGGTGTGGTGCCGTTTATTTGTACAGAAACATTTTCAAAAAATTCTTTTCGATAACATGCAAAATCCTCCAACTTTTCAACCTGATGTGATAAAATATTTGATTTTGTTCTAGGTTTCCTGTAGCTGTGAATTGTTTAAATGTGTCTAATTCAGGATATAAAGCATAAACACGTGCTGTTAACAATTTCTTGTGGGTTTTACTGTTTTGCCTTCAAATAAAGACTTTTTCATAAAGACCTTTTTCTCGGTGTGTGGAGCTCAGAAGTGTGCTCAGGCTCAGACGGGAGGAGGGGTGTCTGAGTGTGGACTGAGTTGTAGGCTCAGGTCAAAAGCTCTGCCTGGTGTCTCACACCAAGGTCCCCGGGATGGACCCCTGGCCCTGTGTCCTCGTTAGTAAATGGGACTCTCATGCCCATTGACCTCAGCTCACTGGGAGGCCAGAGCCGGGACAGGTGGAGCCGTTCCCCGGGGCTCCAGACAGGCTGGCAGCCTCTGTGGCCATGAGGGGTAACGTCACCGGGTTCCATTTCCACTGGTCTATGGTCCATTTCCACTGGTCTTGGGTGCTGGGAGGGGAAAGCACTCAGGTGCGTCCTAGGTGCCACCTGCCCCCTCCCACATTAAATATCCCCTGGACGCTAATGTGTTACGGCTGGAATACTAGACCAGCTTGTTGGAACCACAAGCCAAGCCTTACCTGGTGGTGCTCACAGCTCCTTCTTCACCTCCCTCAGAGCGTCCTCCATGGTCAGTGGGGCGGGTCTGTGGTGCCTGATGTACTGTGGAGCAGAGGACAGACAGGGACATGTCACCACCACGCCTCAGCCTACCGGGGCTTTGGGTGCTGAAGACAGTGCCCGTCCCCAGCAGTTCCTGGTCACGCTGACAAAAAATGACAGATGCCATGTGATAACGCTGTGGGAACCAAGGAGAGATGAGCCCTGGCTGACTGAGTCTGAAAGGACGAGTGACTGCTGTCAGGAAGGAAGGAGGGCTGGGTGCCCTTCTCAGGACACGGGCCCAGAGCGGGCAGCGAGGAGCCATGGTAGGCTGTGGACAGCAACGTGGTCAGATCACCACCTACGTCCAGTCAACTGATGGACGTCCAACAGAGGAGCAAAAGGGATCCCACAGGGTGCAACCAGCAAAGTCCGGAATGTGGGAGGCTGTCAGACAAACAACCTGTCTTCTCTAACAAAAGAGATGGGGGGGGGGGTAGAGCAGTGGTTCTTAAAGTGGGTCCCCAGTGGGCCACCGTGCTGCCAACCACCTGGGTAGTCACAGACTTTGGGTGCTACACTGCTCAAGGCTGAGAATCACTTTTCCAGATGAGGAGGCTAAATAGACAGAAGGCATCCTGATGCATGGACTGTGTCTGGATCCTGATGAAAAAAACAGCAACGGCCGGGCCAGCATGGCTCAGTGGTTGAGCATCAACCTATGAACCAGGTCATGGTTCGATTTGGGTCAGGGCACGGCCTGGGTTGTGGGCTCGATCCCCAGTGTGGGGTGTGCGGGAGGCAACCGAGCAGTGATTCTCATCATTAATGTTTCTGACTCTGTCTCCCTCTCTCTTCCTCTCTGAAATCAATATACTTTTTTTTTTTAAAAAAAAGAAAAAAATAGGAACATGTTCAACTTTTATGAGATAAGTGGAAATCTGAACCCTGGATTTCAAACAATATAAAGTTAATTGGGTGTTGGTATGATAATGGTACTGTGACTATTTTTTAAAAAGTCCTTATTTTTTAGAAATACATACTGAAATATCGGTAGATAAAATTATTTTTAAAATCATACAGATCATATAATATGCCATTCCTATAAAGAAGTATACATGTAATATATAATATACCTAGTACATTGTAATGTATTTTATATATTGTGTATTATAACGTGACATATTACACATCAAATAGTTCATATTTTACATAAGAAAAGTGTACAGAATATATCAAGCTTGTACTAATTATCTCTGAAATTACAGAGGACTATATAAGTTACATCTCTCTGTAACTTTTTATAAAATAATAGACTTTGTGTGGTCAGACAAAAATTAAATGTTTGGAGGGGAAAAGAGGTGAGTGTGTCATCCCTTGAGCTTCAGCCCATGGGACTGAGAAGAGCCATCACGCTGGGTGGTTCAGGAGAAGAGTCTGGAGGGACAGCACCCCTCACCAAGGAGGCCACCGTTGGTCAGAGGTCACTCAGAGCGGGGCAGCTTTGGTGCATGCCAGGCTGGCCGTCAGCGCCTCGGCCCCACACCGGCTCTTGTCGTGGACAAGGAGAGAGCAGGTTCCTTCCCATAGGACAGAAGGTGGCTGGGCCCAAGGACCCCTGCTGCCCTGGGCTGAGTGCTGTCCCCCTGGTCGGAGCCCCGCCTGCCCTCCCTCTCCCATGGGGGGCAGCTGTGTCACCTCTTTGGTTTCCTCCAGGGTGTGGTAGTGGAATGCGTCTTGGTCCAGGGACTGCAGGAGGGACCCATGCAGGTGCCGGCTGGTCTCCATGAACTGCTGCGTCAGGCTCAGCTGCTGCTTAAGCATGTCATTGAGGGCGAACACGGCCGGGCTGTAAGCTGTCAGGGCTGCCCCCAGCACCGAGTTACTGAGCGGCCCCTGGGCCCGTCCCCCCATCCCCACCCCAGTCCCCTCATCCTGTCAACATCAGCTGCTTTGGGCCCAGGTGTTCTGCATGCCCCACTCCTTCTGCTATGTCTCCATACTTTCCAGAAGCAATGCCACCTTGGGAAGTAGTGAAGGCCTTGCCTTTTGTCTGTCTCTAATAAATGAACTGCCTTCTCCTGATGTGTGTGAACCTCAGAGCTGCATGTCAAGAATGCTCACCTCTTGGGCAGATTCGGAAGTCTTCACCTCCACATCCAACACACAGAAAGGTTAGTAAACTGACACCCAAAATGTGCAGTTGCACAATATAAATCTATTTACACTACCCACTATCCACTTAAATATGAGGAAGGGGCCCTAACCGGTTTGGCTCAGTGGATAGAGCGCTGGCCTGCAGACTGAAGGGTCCCGGGTTCGATTCTGATCAAGGGCATGTACCTTGGTTGCGGGCACATCCCCAGTAGGGGGTGTGCAGGAGGCAGCCTAAGGCAGCCGATCGATGTTTCTCTCTCATCGATGTTTCTAACTCTCTATCCCTCTCCCTTCCTCTCTGTAAAAAATCATTAAAATATATATTTTTTAAAAAATATGAGGAAGGGGGTAAATTTGACTTATGCATTTTTAAACACGTAATTAAAACAAAATTTTTAATAAACAATTAGAATTAAAACTGCAAGTGTTAAAAACGATCATTATTCAAATATATAGTAACACTAGAGGCCCAGTGCATGGATTCGTGCACTGGTGGGGGGGCGTGGCCTGCGGGGATCGACCCGCTGTGGGAGCGCTGCTCATCCATCCCCGTCAGCCAAGCATTGAGCATCTGCCCCCTGGTGGTCAGTGCGTGTCATAGTGACTGGTCAACCGGTTGTTCTGGTTGTTCCGCCATTTGGTTGCTGGGCTTTTATATATATATAGATGGAAAAATCTTCAAGGTTAATATTAAGTTTTTAAAAATCTCTTTTTAAACATATAAACATTTCTTTTGTAACAATTACTATATTTTAATATCTTCATATTTTTAAAATATTAAGAAAACTAAAATGGGGGGAAAATAACAAGTACTAGTGTAACCTTGCTGGTGTCACATGAGCTATCAGTGGCCCCATGGGCTCCCTAAGAAAAAGGCTTTTGGAGGACTGTTGCGTGCCTTCCTCCCACCCCAGGCTGGATTGGGTCTCCCTAGGCTCCGTGACTCCCCCAGACTCAGCAAGGAGGCCAGTCACAGTACTGGCTGAGTGTCTTCAGAGGAAAAACAAATAATGGATTCTGGATTAAAAGGCTCAAAGGGGAATATACAAAATAAAAATAGCCTGGTGAATGGAGAGGCTTAGAGGTGTGTTACTTATAACCTTCCTCTTTTGTCTGACATTCGTATCCTTTGGCGAGACAGATGGAGGGTTCTTGATCACTCAGTCTATCACAGCGGTTCTCAACCTGTGGGTTGCGACCCCTTTGGGGGTCGAACGACCCTTTCACAGGGGTCGCCTAAGACCATCGGAAAACACATATATAATTACATATTGGTTTTGTGATTAATCACTATGCTTTAATTATGTTCAATTTGTAACAAGGAAATTAGGGGGTCACCACAACATGAGGAACTGTATTAAAGGGTCGTGGCATTAGGAAGGTTGAGAACCACTGGTCTATCGTCTGGGATTCTAGGAACTGTAGCAGCTGCCTATGGCTATGACAATCCCCACCAACCGATTCCTCACACCCAGCACTAAAGGGGGTGCCGCACTTCCAACGGTGGGGGTGATTTGCAGATGAAATGCATCCACTTCACCACAAGGACCCCCCGAGCTGGGCTGTTACCTTCTATTGCATCTGCGCTGACAACATGACTGGCGATGGGTGTAGGGTCCACATAGGCACCTCCCAGGGCTGGCCCGATGGTCGCCATACCAGCCTCTGTCCCGAGGAAAAAGGGGGAGGGGTAAGTGGCCGGATTTGGAGCAATGGCTGCAGTAAGGCTAAGGCCCCCAATCTAAATGAACCGGTCCAGGAGAATTATACCCACTTGCTCAGTCCAGGAACCAGCTCGGTCTATGCTGTGGATGTTGTCTAGACAAGGGAGCAAGACAATGCTTAAAGGAAAGGGAACTTTTGCCCTGGCCAGCATTGCTCATTGGTTAGAGTGTTGGTGCACATACTGAAGGGTCTGAGGTTCAATTCCTGGTCAAGGGCACGTACCAGGGTTGTGGGTTTGATCCCTGGCCCGTCAGGAGGCAACCAATCTATGTTTCTTTTGCTCCCTCCCTCCATCCCTCTCCTTCTCTTCTAAAATCAATGGGAAAATATCCTTGGGCGAGGATTAACCAAAAAAAAAAAGGGAACTTTCTTTCCAGAAGGGCCAAGGCTGACACTGGGGACAAGAGAAATGTCTGGAAAGTCATACTGGGCGTGATGAGAAGGGCTCCCTGCACCACAGGAGAGAATCCACCCAAACACACCAACTTGAGACCACCAGCTAGTGCAGCCCTGGGAGACCTGCACCGGCCCCAGGAGCTGCTTGAAGACAGTTTCTGTCGCAATGCTGCTCCCCCAGGCTCACCCTGGGCACCACTGACATTTGGGCCACATCACTCTTTGGTGGGGGTGTCCTGGGCACTGCGGGGCATTAGCAGCCTTCCTGTCCTCCACCCAGCCACCACAGCCCCAAACGGCTCCAGACCTTGCCAATGTCCCCCGTGGCCAGAATCACTCCAGTTGAGAACTACCGCCTCGGTCAGTGATTCTGGAAACTCATAATGTTTGAGTGCTCGGAAGAGAAGGAAACACCTAGGGCAGCTGCCCCTCATCTGTGTAAGAGGAAAGCAGGGCACCGAGCACCCCCAGCTAGTTACCCACAATAGCCAGACTCCAGACACTGGAGCTCCTTGTCATGCCTCCAGGGTGCCCACTGCACAGCCTGAGTGCCCGTCACTGCCACCGTGGCCTGCGCCGCCATCCTCGGCCACTCCGGCCTCACACTTACGCTTTGTCCACTGGTAGGTGAAGGCGGGGTCAAGGGTCTGCACAGCCTGCTCCTTCACCGTGACTCTTGTCACATCCTGGGCCCACTTTTTCCGAGAGGCACCTGTTGGTGGGGGGTGGTCTATCTGTAGGCTTGCAGAGAGTTCAGACAAAGTGGCCAACGTCCTGTCCAGAGACTCCTCAGAATGGGTCGTTGGCTCTGATGCTGTCCGACTTGGAGATTTCTCGAAATCTTCCGAATAAGCCCAGCTCACCGTGCTGGCCATAGGCTCCCCAGACATCGGCCGCCGGCTAGCAGCACGCTGGGGCGCAGCAGAGGAGGCCGAGGGCTCGCTCAGGTGCTCCGAGACCTCGCTTCCTGTCGGGGGGTCCCTGGACCCGGGGCTTTTGCTGGATGCCTTTTCCCTCCGACCTCCTTCCTAAAACAAAGGACAGCAGAGATAACTGGAAAGTGTCTTCGAGTGATGAACATGCTCCAGATACCACTGCCTTCGACGGGGTGCGGTGCCCCTGGGGGCCCACCAGGCGAGGGCCCACGTTGTCCTGCATGAGCTGTGTACGGGGGAGTCACTGAGTGGGATTCCTGATTTGCTCCAGCACGGGCTGCTGCACGTAACACCGATGGTTTCAGGAGGGAGCACATGAGTGAAATCTGTTGAGGTGTCACTATTGTGTATTATTAGATGCCTTGGATATTGAGGTGGTCACTAATACGGCAAGAATCACAATGGGGCAGTGGAACAAGTCGGGCAGGTGTCGCTATGGGGTGGACTCCATGGGGCTGTAATTGTCCACGGTATTAAGTAGCTTCATCCTGTTATCACCTAAGTCAGGGTCTCCCCTGAGAGCCAGACGTTCTTTGCAGTGGGGCCGTCCTGTGCCGGGCAGGGCACTGAGCAGCACCCAGCCCAGCAGCCACCCACTCAACGCCAGCACCCCCCCCCCCCCCCCCCCCGCAGTCATGACAACCAAAACATGTCTCTAGACATCACCACGTGTCCCCTGGGGGCACAATCACCCCGTTAAGAACTGCTGACCTAAAGGAAGTGTAACAGTTGCAAACCTTCCTGAGTCATGACTTACAATGAAAAATTAGACAGTTGTACTTACTTTCTGTTCCAAGTCCGATTGCGTGTTGACAGCTGGAGCCAGATCATCAAGGGATAAAACATTTATCCTAAAATCTGTAATTAAAAACGTAACATGATAATATTTACTCATTGATTTGCTCCATAAATGTTTGCCATCGTGTTGTAGGCACCGGGCTAAGCGCTAGGGATAGGAAGATGGGAAGACATGCCCTCCCTGTGCTCAGTAAGCTAGTCCAGGGGGTCTGCACACTTTTTCTCTAAAGAGTTAGACAGCAGCCTGGCTGGTGTGGCTCAGTGGTTGAGCAGCAATCCATGAACCCAGAGGTCATGGTTCAATTCCCAGTCAGGGCCCATGCCCAGGTTGTGGGCTCAATCCCCAGTGTGGGGCATGCAGGAGGCAACCGATCAATGATTCTCTCTCCTTATTGATGTTTCTATCTCTCTCTCCCGCTCCCTTCCTCTCTGAAATCAATAAAAAGATATTTTTAAAAAAGAGTTAGAAAACAAATATTTTTGTCTTTGAAAGCTAGACAGTTTCTGTCCCAACTACTCAGCTGTCCTTAATGTGTGAAAGCCACCACAGTCAAGGTGTAAACAAACGTGTGTGGCTGTGTCGTGTTCTGATAAACATTTATAAAACAAACCCTGGGCCTCCTGGGTCCTGGTTAGATGGATGAGCAGATGATCATGATGCAATGAAGATGCATGGGGGCCAGTGTGCTTCAAGTATGCGGGGTGGGAGGGCCACCCAGCCTCTGGGGGAGATGGGAAGAAGGCTGCAGGGCCTAGTGGAGTGGCCCCTCAGGCAGATGTGAGGCTGGGCCTGATGCATCCTAGGTTCTCATTAAAGAAGTTAAGGACATGGGAGCTGGCACCGAATGAGCATTCTGGCACTCCAGCTGGCCGACTGCCAAGGCCGGACGGTGTGAGTGCTAAGGTATTAGCAGGAACAGATGGGAGCAGGGCCCTCTGGGCAGGAGGCAAGAGCTAGCGGTGGGCGAGAGGAGCACAAGCTCCTATTCTCTCTGGAAAGGCCAGCTGAGGGGCTGCGCCCAATGGCCTCCCCACCTACCCACCGAAAGACCAGATCCAATCCAGCCTGACATTCCAGCCCGAGGACTCGCCCCTCCTCCTCTCACACTAACCGTCATCTCAATTCCCATGGCAGATAGGTCCAAACATGCAGTCACAGACAACACCTCTGAGCTGGGCCCTCCCAGCTGGCCCAGGGCAACGGCCCAGGGAGATCATGGCCTTGAGCACGTGGAACAGTGCTGGCACTGGCTGAGAAGTAACATCACTGTCACATCAGCCAATCTTTAAATTCACGTGTGAAGCAGGGCCAGCGGAGGCACTCCACATGCACTGTCTCATGGACTAGGCTCTGTCCCACTTTACAAATGAGGAAACTGAGGCACAGAAAGGCCAAGCCTGCACCACCAATAACCAGTGGAGTTAGGAGGTCCCCCAGGTATGTCAGACCCCAAACTCGGACTCGTACTCACCACTCATTCCCAGCTGCCTCCCTCCCTGGAGGCTGCAACTGGATGAGGGTGGGCGGGGTCTGGCCACCAGGACAGACCCCTCCAGGCAGCAGTGGGGCCAGAATGGTGGGAATACCCACCTACCAGCCCCTCAGGCCCAAGGATCCTGCCAGAATAGGCCAGGCGTCCAGTGGCATTTGGCAGCCCCTGAGGGGCTCAAAGGGGTGTTCTCATATCCACAGCCTAAACCGGTCCCCTGCGTTCTCTGGCCCTAACCGAACCTGGGCGGCGGGAGGGGTGGGCTTCAGTTGGCAGTGTTTCTTCCTCCCCTCACCCCCGGGTGGCACCTTGGCACACTGAGCACTTCAAGCTGAAAGAACCTGAGAGTTGGCAGGTGCTGCAAGGGCCCTGCCCTTCTCCGGGCAGCAGGTCGTGAGAGGGGCCGTCCCTCTACCCAGAGGAAGGGAGCACCCCCGTGGCCAAGACAGAGGGGCCCTGGGGAATCCCAAAGAGCAGGCTTGGCTCAGTTTACGGCCTTCGCTCCTTTCCTCTTGTCCGGTCACATTTTCCAGGCCTTTCCACTCCTCTCCGAACCCAGCACACACAGGCGGGGCTAACAGTCCCTCGGGTCTTCATTTCCTTACGGGGCTCCCATGTCATGTACAACTTACACTAAATATTTATTTACTATGTCATGCCCTCCTCCTGTTCAACTGTCTTTTTGTTTTGTTTTGTTAATCCTCACCTGAGGATATTTTCCCATTGAGAGTGGAAGGGAGAGGGAGAGATGGAGAGAGAGAAACATCGATGTGAGAGAGACACATAGACTGACTGTCTCCCACACATGCCCCAACCAGGGCCAGGCATCGAGCCTGCAAATCAAGGTACACGCCCTGAGCAGAATCAAACCCGGGACCCTTCAGTCTGCGGGCCAACGCTCTACCCACTGAGCCAAACCGGCTAGGGCTCACCTGTCTTTTGTTACAGAGCCGCAGTGGAGAACCTAGAAGGGGCAAAGGAAACAATCTATTTTTCCTCCCCTTCAACGGAGTCACGAGTTAGTCAGTCACCTGGCACCCGGGGGCAGGCTGGCCTCTGCTGGTCGTCCTGCAGGAACACAGCAGGCACCACAGACAGTTCTTTAGTTTAGATCTGAGGATCAAGCTCCCCAGAAGGAAGAAACCCACGCTGGCAGCACATCTCTTTGCTTTCTCCTCTTTCTTAAAGACACACAATTTTAAAATAAAAGTGTTAAATAATGTGGAAATGTCTTTGACTAGAGATGTTTTTCTTTTCCAAATTTAAAAAGGAAAGGAGGTAAATTTCTTTCACAAAAAGGAGCACTGAGTTGCCTCTCTTTTGCACATGGCTCTAGAACAGTGGTTCTCAACCTTCTGGCCCTTTAAATACAGTTCCTCATGTTGTGACCCAACCATAAAATTATATTCGTTGCTACTTCATAACTATAATGTTGCTACTGTTATGAATCGTAATGTAAATATCTGATATGCCGGATGGTCTTAGGCGACCCCTGTGAAAGGGTCATTCGACCGCCAAAGGGGTCGGGACCCACAGGTTGAGAACCGCCGCTCTAGAAGGATTTCTAGGAGGATTTGGGCTATTGCTCTATAATTGGTCAGGTTTCTGGATGACGAGATTAAAGACAGAACAGCCCTGGCTGGTGTGGGTCAGTTGGCTGAGTGTCGTTCCATGCACCAAAAGGTCACACTATTCCTGGTCAGGGCACATTCCCACATCCCAGTCGGGGTGCGAACGGGAGGCAGCCGACTGATGTTTCTCTCTCACACTGATGTTTCTCCCTCTCCTTTCCCCTCTCTCTAAAAACAGACTTAAAAAATAAAAAGAGGCCTGACCAGTTTGGCTCAGTGGATAGAGCGTCAGCCTGTGGACTCAGGGGTCCCGGGTTCGATTCCGGTCAAGGGCATGTACCTTGGTTGCGGGCACATCCCCAGTGGAGGGTGTGCAGGAGGCAGCTGATCGATGTTTATCTCTCATCGATGTTTCTAACTCTCTATCCCTCTCCCTTCCTCTCTGTAAAAAATCAATAAAATATATATATATAAAAAAGACAGAACAAAAATCTGACTTGGCCCCTCAGGGAAGGTCAGGGGGTACAGGGGGTGACAAGGCCGACCATGCACCCCGGTGACAACAGCCTGTGACCACCATCCTGGGGGGACCCCAAGGAGGCCTTGCCCTGTCTGCCCAGGGCTGCGAGTTACCATTCAGGCTGTCGTCAGAGGCTTCCGAGAGCGACTCCTCCGCAGGCCCGGCCCCACCCCTCACGGGAGAGGGTGAGAGCCTGCCACGTGCCTCCCTGGAGGGCTCCGGCTTTGACGCCGCGCCGGATGCTGCGTCCCCGGGAACGTGAGCCTGTGGGGAGTGAGCTCTTGAGCGCACACTGCGAAGAGTCCCGCCTGCTAATTGGAAAGCTGGCAGATGTGCTGTCCCAGGTGGCTCTGCGCTGGAAAGGTCCTCACTGGATAGTGACAGGAGTTTCGGTTGAGTTGGGATCTGATCCTATTTTGGCAGAAATAAGAGAAACAAAATTACCAAACGCGTGGTAAGTAAGTCCTTATCATTTGACAACGTGGCTAGTAGGGTGCATGGGACCAAGGCTTCCTAGACCAGATATTCATCCCTCAGTGGCCCTCTCTCTCTCCCCTCATCTCTGGAAGTCAAGGTACAACATTTAGACAAGATAATGTTAGAATTAAAAATACTCCCCAAATAATCAGAAATATCACTTCGCCTTCAAATACATACTGTTAATTACACATTTCTAAATGAAGGCCCCTAAGTACATGATCTATGATAGCTGGGACCTTCAACAGAACCAAAATGAATATGCAGAGGGTTTCCCCATAAAACACAGCCTTCCCAATACTTAGTATTCACTACGGCCGTGGTCGGCAAAACACGGCTCGTGAGCCACATGAGGCTCTTTGGCCCCTTGAGTGTGGCTCTTCCACAAAATACCATGTGCAGGCGCGCACGTACAGTGCGATTGAAACTTCGTGGCCCATGTGCAGAAGTCAGTATTTTGTGGAAGAGCCGGTATTTTGTGGAAGAGCCACACTCAAGGGGCCAAAGAGCCACATGTGGCTCGTGAGCCATGGTTTGTCGAGCCGCAGTTTGCCGACCACTGCACTAGGGTAGCTATAATCACAAAACAGAAAATAAGTATTGGCAAGGATGTGGAGAAACTGGAACCCTCATACACTGCTGGTGGGAGTGTAAAATGGTGCAGCCGCTGTGGAAAACAGCTTGACTGGTCATCAATAAGTTACTCATAAAATTACTGTAGGACCCACTAATTCCACTCCGAGCTATTTACCCAAAAGAACTGAAAACAGACACTCAAGATACTTGTACACAAAAGCTCATAGCAGCAGGATGCCCAAAAGGTAGACAACTCAAATGCCCACAATGAATTAATGGATAAATAAGATGTGGTCCATCCACACAATAGAATATTATTCGGCTATAAAAAGAAGTGAGCCCTAGCCGGTTTGGCTCAGTGGTAACAACATCGGCCCATGGACTGAAGGGTCATGGGTTCGATTCTGGTCAAAGGCATGTACCTGGGTTATAGATTCAGCCCCCCACCCGGGTCAGGACACATGCAGGAGGCAACCAATCAATGTGTCTCTCTCACATCGATGTTTCTCTCTGTCTCTCCCTCTCCCTTCCACTCTCTGTAAAAAACAATGGGAAAAATATCCTCAGGTGAGGGTTAACACACAAAAAAACAAAAACAAAAGGAGTGAAGCACTGACACACACTATAATGTGGATGAACCTGAAAACACCATGCTGAGTGAGAGAAGCCAGACACCAAAGGCCCTTTGTTGTGTGATTCCATTTATATGAAATGTCCAGGACAGACAAATCCATGGGGACGGAAAGCAGATCAGTGGTTGTCAGGGGCTGGGGGAGGGAGAAATGGGGAGAGATTATTTCATGGATACAGGGTCCCCTTCGGGGATGATAAGAATGTTCTGGAACTAGACAGAGGCGGTGGTTGCAAAACATTGTGAAAGTACTAAACGCCAGTGAACTGTTCATTTGAAAATGGTTAATTTTATGTGACTTTCATCTCAATTAAAAAAATGGAAATACAGCCTTCCCAGGTTAATGATTCCTGTGCGATACAAATGACAAGTAGGCATGGATTGCCTAGGGCCGTGGTCAGCAAACTCATTAGTCAACAGAGCCAAATATCAACAGTACAACGATTGAAATTTCTTTTGAGAGCCAAATTTTTTAAACTTAAACTATATAGGTAGGTACATTGTCGTTAACTTAATTAGGGTACTCCTAAGGCTTAGGAAGAGCCACACTCAAGTGGCCAAAGAGCCGCATGTGGCTCGCGAGCCGCAGTTTGCCGACCACTGGCCTATGGCATTATCACTGCTGATGTTCAGTCCGTCAGACAAAGTGCTGCCCTGTGGTGTACACAGTTACGAGTTATTGCAAAACTGCCTAACGTGTCCCAAATTCCAGCCCCTACAGAGCAGGCCCACAACAGGTAGCTGTGATGGTCTTTCCTCCTCAAACCCTGTTCTCACGTGGCTTCTGGGTGACACCTGCCATCAAGAGTCTCTGGTGCTATGACATAAAGGTACAAATGCAAAGACTGTTGAAAACAGATGCCTGCAAACCTTACCGAGAACAGTTCCATTTGTTTTTTCCCAATGACTCTGGCGCTGGTGAAGCCCTGATTCGTGCCTGGTTCTTTTCCTCTGAACGATTCCATCAAGCTTCCCAGCAACTCTTTCATTTCCTCTTCGTCACTGTCTGGCGAACCCAGGTTTCTAACGGGTGCTTTCTCTTTGGGTGCTGAAATAGTCCTCTCTTTCCCAAAACGGGCTGCAGGAGAAAGCTCTTCAACAGCTGGCTCTCTCTTCTTCAGGAACCTACTGCCCTTCCCCCGCGGCGTGTGGCTCTCGGCGAGAGGAATGTCACGGGCCTGCTTCTGGGAGGTTTTGTCTGTGTTCTGTGAAGGAACTTCAGCTGGACTCCGAGGAGGCACTTTGTCTGCTCTCCAGGGAAGGCTGTCCTTGGAGGTCTTCGAGTTGGATTCCATGTCAGACAAGTCCATCTGCACCTTCCGGTTCATGATCTTGGACTCGATCTGGGCCAGTTTCCGCAGCGCGGCGCTGGTCCTGAGCTTTGAGGCAGTGGTCGGGGGGCTCCCTGAGGACAGCCAGGGCCCACTCCCCAGCCCAGCATCCTCTTTCGGGAAGAAGTGTTGTCCACCCATAGTTTGGCTTCTTTTTAGAAATCTGCTATGACTGGGAGCTATTTTGGTAAGATTCCTACTGATTTTCAAGTTCTTTATTTTTTCCATCTTTGAATCTTCAAAGGAAATATCATTGAAATCACCAGAGATATCCCGCATGGGATGGCTGTTTTTTCTTGTTGAAGCCATTCTGAGGAGGAAAGAAAGAAAACGTATCACACATTCAAACCACCTCTTTGTAGTCTGGTCAGACAGCCTTCCCTGCAAGCCTGATGACAAGGAAAATGATCAGACACTTGGTACCATTTAAGCAATTACTGCTTTTTAAAAATATATTTTTTATTGATTTCAAAGAGGAAAGGAGAGTGAGAGAGAGAGAGAAACATCAATGATGAGAGAGAATCATTTATTGGCTGCCTCCTGCACGCCCCTCACTGGGGATCGAGCCAGCAACCCGGGCATGTGCCCTTGACCGGAATCGACCTGGGACCCTTCAGTCTGCAGGCCGATGCCCTATCCACTGAGCCAAACCAGCCAGGGCTACCTACCACTTTCATGCCAGGTCTTAAATGAGATGTTAGTTATGAAACACAAGAGCTAGCACTTCTCAGGCTGCAGCAGTGTACCCAGCACTCTGCTCAGAGCTACGTTATCTCATTTAATCCTCAAGCAACCCTGTGAGTCAATTATTGTCACCCCCTTTCGTACAGGAAGTGTAGAAAACAAAGCCCCCACAGGTTAGGTCACCGGCCAAGGTCACCTGGTGGGTGAGCACGTGAGCCAAATTCAAAGCTTTACTGCCTCCAGTTATTCCCCCTCTACGCTGAGTGACTCCCACTCTCCGCTAAACCCAAGTCAGGGCTCCTCTGTTTTTTTGTTTGTTTGTTTTCTTTAATATATTTTTATTGATTTCAGAGAAGAAGGGAGAGGGAGAGAGAAATAGAAACATCAATGTTGAGAGAATCACTGATCGGCTGCCTCCTGCACGCCCTCCTAGTGGGGATCAAGCCTGTAACCTGGGCATGTGCCCTGACCAGGAATCAAACTGTGTCCATAGGTCGATGCTCAACCACTGAGCCGTGCCAGTCGGGCAGGGCTCCTCTTTGATCCGTCCTCAACTCTCTAACAAAGAGCTGTTAAGTTACAATCTGGCCCAGCCGGTGTTGCTCAGTGGTTGAGCAAGGACCTATGAACCAGGAGATCACGGTTCAATTCCCAGTCAGAGCACATGCCCAGGTTGCGGACTCGATCCTCAGTAGGGGGCGTGCAGGAGGCAGCCGGTCAATGCGTCTCTCTCAACATTGATGTGTGTTGTTTTTTTATTTTTTTTTTATGTTTCTATTTCTTTAACATTGATGTTTTCATCCCTCTCTCCTTCTCCCTTCCTCTCTAAAATCAATAAAAAATATATATATTAAAACACACACGCGCACACACACACACACACACGCACACGCACACACGCACATGCGCACACACACACAATCTGGCCCTGGCTGGGTGGCTTTGCTGGTGGGAGCATAGTCCCATACACCAAAAACGTTTCAGGTTCGGTACCGGCCTGGGCACATACCTAAGTTGCAGGTTCGATTCCCAGTCTGGGCACGTACCAGAGGCAACTGATGGATGTTCCTCTCTCTCAATATCTCTCTCTCTCTTTCTCTCTCTAAGAGTCAATAAAACCATATTCTCTGGTGAGGATTTCAAAAATCACAGACACTGTCAGTGTATTTGAGCTCCCCAGAAAAATCTTATTTCAGTAAAAGTATGAGAACCGCTGACCTGGAAGGAGGGGAAAGCTACGGACAGACACAGCACCCTCCCCTCAACAAATGTCAGCCATATATTATGTACACAAGCTGGAGTACATTTTTCTGAGGAGAAGGACCAGAGCTTTCATCATATTCTGAAGTTCCTGTGAGCCCCAGAAGAACAGGAGCGATTGACTGCAAGATTTACAGAGTTACAGAGGTTTCCAAAGATTTTAAAGGTGTAAAATGATGAAGAAATACGGTGTGATGGGTGTGTATTTGCTGCACCCTTTAATGAGAAACTCGGCAACAGCAATGAAAATGTGAATTACAGCCCTGACTGGTTTGGCTCAGTGGATAGAGTGTCAGCCTGTGGACTGGAAGGTCCCAGGTTCGATTCCGGTCAAGGGCATGTACCTTGGTTGCAGGCACATCCCCAGTAGGAGGTGTGCAGAAGGCAGCTGATCGATGTTTCTAACTCTCTATCCCTCTCCCTTCCTCTCTGTAAAAAATCAATAAAATATATTTTAAAAAGAAAAAAAAAAGAAAATGTGAATTACACAGATCTCACGACCTGAGAATTCCATGTCTGGGAATGTACTTACAATGAACATTCTCAATGTGCAAAGAGAATTTTAGAGAATGACATGGTGGCATTGTTTGTAGCCATAAACATCCAAACCCACCCACAGAGACCTGGGAAAGTCCAGGAGACAGCATTCAGATGATAGAACGCTATACAGCCATTAAAAGGAATGAGGCGGGAAACAAAGGAACGAGGGAGATGTGTGCGGAACCGTGGGTTGTCTCCACACTGCGCTGAAACGACATCAACAAATATCTGTATGAACATTTTGTAGGTGAGGCTCAGGAGGTGACTCAGCCCAGCCCATTGTGTGAGTCGGTGGGGAGGCACCACCACCAGGCCAGGTTTTCTGGCATCTAGTTGTTCTGAAATCTTCCCTAGGTTTACAAATAACCAATGGAAAAATGGTTAAAATGGCAAATTTCATGTTATGTACATTACCACAACTAAAATAGACATATTTAAAATACACACAATTAAAAATAAATCAATAGGCAAAGGTCATGAACAGACATTTCTCCAAAGAGGATACGCAAATCGTCAACAAACCCTTGAAAAGATGTTCAACATCACTAGCCATTAGCAAAACGTAAATCAAAACCATCATAAGATTGCCCTAGCCCAGCCGTGGGCAAACTACGGCCCGCGGGCCAGATCCGACCCGTTTGAAATGAATAAAACTAAAAAAAAAAAAAGACCGTACCCTTTTATGTAATGATGTTTACTTTGAATTTATATTAGTTCACACAAACACTCCATCCATGCTTTTGTTCCGGCCCTCTGGTCCAGTTTAAGAACCCATTGTGGCCCTCGAGTCAAAAAGTTTGCCCACCCCTGCCCTAGCCGGTTTGGGTCAGTGGATAGAGTGTTGGCCCTCGGACTGAAGGGTCCTGGGTTCAATTTTGGTCAAGGGCATGTACCTCAGTTGCAAGCCCAATCTCCGGCCCCAAGGGAGCGTGCAGGAGAGAACCAATCCAAGTGCTCATCGGTGTTTCTCTTTCTCTGTCTCTCCTCCTCCCTTCCACTCTCTCTAAAATCAATGAAAAAATATCCTCTGGTGAGGATTAACAAAACAAACAAACAAACAAAAAATACTATAAGATCCCACTTCACACCCACTAGGATGGCTATAACCAGATAGATAAATAGATAGATAGATAGATAGATAGATAGATAGATAGATAATTAACAAGCATTGGTGAAGAAGCAAAGAAATTGCAACCCTCATACACTGTTGGGGAGGGGATATTGTAAAATGGTGCAGTCACCAATTTAGAATATATCTGGTAATTCCCCAAAAGGTTAACCATAGTTACCAAATGATCCAGCAATTCCACTCCATGTGGCCCAAGATAAATAAAATATATGCAAATATTCATAACAGTGATCATTCATAATAGACAAAAAGAGAAAACAACCCAAATGTCCATTAATTAGAGAATGGATGAGAACTGAGGTCCATTCAGACAGTGAAATACTATTCAGCAATAAGAAAGAACAAATATCAATACAGATAGTAGGCATACATCTCAAACACATTACAGTGAGTGAAAGTAGCTAGATGCAAAACACCAGAAAAGACAAATCTATAGACTCAGAAAGCACATCAGTAGCTGCTGGGGTTAGGAGTGGGGGCTGAGAAAGACTGCAAAGGGGAAGGGGGCATCGATCTCCTTGGAGCAGCGGTTCTCAACCTGTGGGTCACGACCCCTTTGGCGGTCGAACGACCCTTTCACAGGGGTTGCCTAAGACCATCCTGCATATCAGATATTTACATTACGATTCATAACAGTCGCAACATTACAGTTATGAAGTAGCAACGAAAATAATTTTATGGTTGGGTCACAACATGAGGAACTGTATTTAAAGGGCCAGAAGGTTGAGAACCACTGCCTTGGAGTGATGCAAAGTTCTACAGCTGGACCATGGTGATGGCTGCACCACTTGGTAAGTTTATTAAAAAATAATGGACTTGTACCCTTAAAAGGCATGCATTGTATGGTATATAAATGAATCCTCAATAAAATTGTTAAAAATAAAAAATCGAAGCACTGGAGTCTCTCCCCAGGCCTGGACCTATCCACACCGGATCACACTCCCGAACGGATCCAAACAGGGAAACTAGGGTAGGAGGCGCAGCTGGGGGGCTGCCCTCCCGCCACCCTCCAGCCCCAGCCCCAGCCCCAGAGCGCGCCTCGTTTCTCTCTTCAGAGCCCCTGCCGCCCAGCCTGCCCAGCCAACCTCCGCCCTCGATGTTCATCCACGGAGTCCAACGCCGCTCTCCGCCTGGCACTCAAACTTGAGAGGACCGTTGCCCCCGGCAACCGCACCGGGACGAAAGAGACTACATCTCCCAGCGCGCCCTGCGCCCCCGAGGACCAATAGCGTCCCATGTCACAATAGCGGGACGTCTTGAGAGTGGCACAATAGTGCGCTGGGACCAGTGATGCCTCAGATCACAATCGCAAGGCGTGACGGGAGTTGTAGTTTCGGGAAGGGCCCGGCTCGCCGCGGAGACTGCTGGGAGCAAAGGAGCGGTTACAAGAAGCATCGCGCACCCTCTATGGCCGCGCCTTGGGTCCTGTTCTACGCCGTCTGTGTGTTGCGGGTGGTGCTGGCCACCGTCTACTTCCAGGAAGAGTTTCTAGACGGAGGTGAAAAGGCGACGCCGTGGTGGCGGGGGCGTAAGCTCCCCGATTCCTTGCCGCCCAACGGAGGGCCGGAGTCGCGTTTGGCTCCGGGGTGGCTGTGGCGACGCCCCGAGGGCCCCGCACCCAGCCCTGACCGATGTGTTTCCCCCCACAGAGCGCTGGAGGAACCGATGGGTGCAGTCCACCAATGACTCCCAATTCGGGCATTTTAGACTCTCGTCAGGGAAGTTTTATGGCCATAAAGAGAAAGACAAAGGTTAGTTTAGGGTTACAGAGAAAATCAAGCTAAATGTGAAATCCCCCATAGCAGCCCTTCAAGGCAAGTGCGGTTCACCCAACACCCCCACCCCCATTCACAGGTGAGGAAACCGAGGCTTCCGTGGGGTCCGGCCTTACTTTTTGTTTTTCTCTTTTTTTCACTTGCCCAGCAAAACCCGCTTTGTACGCACTTGGGGGGCCCCAGGGCCTTGCCCTGCAGAGGAAAAAACAAACCAAAAGGATACTTCTTATTTTTTTTCACTTTAAGAAGGAAAGAAAAGGAGGTAAAAGTTAAATGCTGTCAGGTGCACAGCTCTTCAGGGCACAACAGGGTGAGTGTTTATCCCTGTGCACAAAGGTCAAGCAAGGGAATCCCAGCCCTGCCCCCAGAGGCCCCCCCATACCCCACCCTCCAGGTCCGCAGCCTCCCGGTTCTGGAACAACCTCTGTTCTGGCTGCTGCTCATTCCCGACAACCAAAGGTGGACAAGATACAGCTCGTCGACCACCTATTTGTTTTTCCTAAGCCAGCACACTTGAGAATGGTTCTAACACTTTTTAAAATATATATATATTTTATTGATTTTTTGCAGAGAGGAAGGGAGAGGGATAGAGAGTTAGAAACATCGATGAGAGAGAAACATTAATCAGCTGCCTCCTGCACACCCCCCTACTCGGTATGTGCCCACAATCAAGGTACATGCCCTTGGCCGGAATCGAACCTGGGACCCTTGAGTCTGCAGGCTGACGCTCTATCCACTGAGCCAAACCGGTTAGGGCTAACACTTTAATAGGGGGGAAATTGAAAGGGGAATAGTGCTTTTATGACAAGTAAAAATTACACAACATTCAATGAAATATATGAAATTTCAGTGTCTATCGATAAAGTTTTAGGGGAACACAGCCATGCTCATTTGTTTGCACATGGCCTATATGACTGCTTTCACATGTTCTATATGACTCCTTTCACACTGCCCAGGCAGAATTGAGTCACTGGGACAAAGAGCGAATGGCAGACGAAGCCTAAAATATGTACTCTCTGGCCCTACAGAGAAAGCTTGCCAACCCCTGATTTAGAGGAAAAACCTACTTCTTCACCATCTTCCATTCAATTTATCTCGGTCCCGTTATTCCCATGTTTCCCCGTCTGGCAGCCTCTGGTGTTCAATGGTATATGCATAGTTTTATCAGGTACATGTTGACCCAAAGAGTTGGTCAGAATTCAGGCTCTATGACAAAAATGGAGTGAAAACAAGCAGATGATTCTATGAAGCTTGTCCAAGGACAGGGGTTCCCACTTAGCGTCGGTTTGGTTTTCTCCACACTGTTTTTTCTCCCTTCCATCTGGGATCCTGAGATTGTGTGCATTTCATTCACTGCACATGGGCAAGGCACTGAGGATACCGGTTAATTTGGCCCCTTCTGTTGTGGTCTCCTGGGACCATGACATAGAAGCTATTGTTGGAAAAAGACATAGAATTTAGTCAGAAAGGCCATGGGTGTGGCTGAGGAGGAGGGTAGGACACAGAGGGAGATGGTGAATCATGCGGCCTTAGGAATTGCCTCGATGGAAGGGGCCACACGAGGAGGAGGGGCTGCAGATCAGAGGAAGGGAAGGGTGAGGAAAGAATGAAGGACACAGAGCGGTGTGGTAGGCGGGCGTTCAGCCATGAGTTCAGGATGTACTAATACAAATGCCAAGTCCATTTATGATGACTCTCAGAGCAGCTGTGGGGGCCAGAGTACAGAGCAAGTAAAGGTAGGTTATAATAAGACTGGCTCTGTTTTCAGGTGTGATGAATTTCAGTATAAGATAAGGATTTGGTACAGAGCCCAGTGGCTACTGAAAAGGAGGTTTTGGTCTCAAAGTGAACACCTAAATGCATCATACAAATTTGAGATGATTCACATGACAAAGGATGGCATCTTCATAAAAAGAGCCATCACACATGACAACCACGGGCCAGCTCATCCGGCACAGTGAAGCACCTTTTCACAGATCTGCACTCTGTCCTCCATCTGCTGTTGTGACTCTTTTTTTTAAATCCTCACCTGAGGATATTTTTCCCATTGAGTTTTAGAGAGAGAGAAAGACAGAAATAACAATGTGAGAGAAACACATCAATTGGTTACCTTCTGCAGGAGCCCTGACCAGAGCCCATCTGGGGAGGAGCCTGCAACAAGGTACGTGCCCTTGGCAGGAATCGAACCCGGGACCCTTTGGTCCCCAGGCCAATGCGCTATCCACTGAGCTACACCAGCTAGGGCTGCTGTTGTGACTTTTTTAAAATAATTTTTATTGATTTCAAAGAGGAAGGGAGAGGGAGAGTTAGAAACATCAGTGAGGAGAGAGAATCATTGATTGGCTGCCTCTTACACCCCCACACTGGGGATGGAGCCTGCAAACCTGGCATGTGCCCCGACTGGGAATCAAACCATGACCTCCTGGTTCATAGGTCAACACTCAACCACTGAGCCACACCGGCTGGTCTGTTGTGACTCTTAAGTCACTATTTTAAGATGAGAATTAAGAAAAAGAAGTAGAATGCTTTGTATTTTAATTCAGTTGTTACACAAGCTTCCTTATATATCCCCACCCCTTGGAAGATGAATGGAAGCAAAATTAACCTTTTATCATTAGAATGCATATTTGTCATTTAGAGCTACAGTGCTTTTGTAACATAACAGTGGTGTATTAAGTACAAAAACATCTGCATGTGTCAAAGCAGTTCTGTGGCATGTCCATTGTATATTGTACAAATGAACTATAGGTGCTGGATGACTGTAAATGGTTAGGAGGTTTATTACTGGGAGTAAGAGAAAGACAATAATTTAGTTATCTGCATCACTGAGCACTGTGTCTCTCCTAATCTCTCATGAGTGTTTTTTGTTTGAAGGTCTGCAAACCACTCAAAATGGCCGATTCTATGCCATCTCTGCACGGTTTAAACCGTTTAGCAATAAAGGGAAGACGCTGGTCATTCAGTACACAGTGAAACACGAGCAGAAGATGGACTGTGGAGGGGGCTACATTAAGATCTTCCCTTCGGATGTAGACCAGAAGAACCTGAGTGGGAAGTCCCAGTACTATGTTATGTTTGGTGAGTTCAGGTAGTACAAAGCAACCGTTTCTGGTGACTGAAGATCCTTCCACCTCTAGAATCCTTAGACCAAGACTGCTAAGATGGTAGTATTGTGTATACCTGGCCAAAGGTTTTTAGTACTGTTAAATCTGTTTAACATTAAAAAAAGGCAACTGTACCATTCTATTATACTTTAGAGAAAGTTATTTGTTTAACATTAATGTAGACCCAAGTATTCTAAATATACTAGTATCAGGAGTCAGAAAACCTTGTCCATGGGCCAGATCAGGCCACAGCCTGTATCTGTTATGGCGTGTGAGCTGAGAATGGGTTTTAACATTTTTGAATGACTGAAAAAAAATCTTAAGAAGGATATTTTTGACACATGGAAATGATATGAAACTCAAATTTCAGTGTCCACAAATGAAGTCTTATTGGCTACAGTTTCACTCATTTCATTTGCATTTTGTCAAGAGCTGCTTTCAGACAGCAATGGCAGAGTGGAGCCATTGTGACAGAGACCATATGGCCCCAAAGCCAAAAATACTAACTGCCTTGCCCCTTACAGAAAAGACTGGCTGACCCTGGAATACATTACATGTCTCCTGACACCAGGGGAACTTGATTAAAATGTGTGCTGGATGGGAAGAGACCACATTGGGCCACAGAAAGTAGACATGACCAAAGCGTGAGATCCCAAAGCTTTATGAACGAAGAGGATTCTGGGAAGATGGCAGAGTAGGAAGCACTAGGAATCTGTCTCCCCACCTAGACAACAGTTCTGCTGGCAGAAGCTGCCAGATTTAAATATTTTGGGACTGGAGTCCGTGGAAGGATTGCAATTTCCAGGGGAAACCGGGAAGGTTAAATTCAGTCCATTTTAGCCTCAGCACAGTAGCATATCCCCACCTCCCACCCCTAACGCAGCGGTGCAGGCCTTCCTGGAGTTTGCAGGAGCTAGGGTGGCAGAAAGGACTCTGTCCTCCAAATATTTGGGTTCCGAGCTCTGATCGCTGATCGGTGCTTCTGGTCACAGAGTGGGGCAGCCATTTGGTTGTACCTCCCTCTCTGCCTCCAGCCAAGTGACTTCCAGGGGAAGTAAAGGGCCAGGACCGCCCCCCCCCCATTATTTCCCCTTTCCCCTTAGGAAGCCAGACATTAAAGACTAGGATGTTTATTCAGGGAAAATTAGAAAGTGACCACACATGCCCAGGGAAAGACTCAGAAAAGACCTGAGAAGACCTTAAGTTTACATCTCAGGCTGACTTGGCACAGAGACAGCCTGAAAAAATAAATAAATAGCCCGAGGGGTGTGGCTTAGTGATTGGGCATTGACATATGAACCTGGAGGTCATGGTTTGATTCCCAGTCAGGACACATGCCCAAGTTGCGGGCTCCATCCCCAGTAGCAGGTGTGCAGGAGGCAGCCAATTGATGTTTCTCATCAATGTTTCTATCCCTCTCCCTTCCTCTCTCAAATCAACAAATGTATTTTTTAAAAAAACATTAGCCCATTTAATTGGCAAAATAGCTTTGTGAAGTCAAGATTAACTCAAGGCATAAGGAGGCTGCATAGTTGCAACTGTGTCTCAAAACTGAATGAGAGCTGAGGTCAGAGCCAATCAGTCTGGCTCCAAAGCCCTCACCTGGGTGCAGGGACACTGGTCAGAGCTTCTGAGCAAGGACCCCAGGCTCAGGCAGCATGTCAGGGAGGCTTTTTAGATTGTTAACCCTTTCCTTACTCTTATGCTGATTTACACTTGAGGCCAAAGTGGCTGCAGGGAAGAGAGAAATGACCTGAACTGAGAACAGTATCATTTCTCAGGTGATATAAATGGGAGCTATCCACTTAAATATCTCCATGTAGGTATCTGATCATTCCTGGACATGTAAGCGTCCTGTGCCTTGGATATTATTTCAGGAGAATGGTTGGGGGTATGTTGTGGTAATGCATTATGCAAGGAAATTGAGAGCCGCTAATTTTTTTTTTTGTAGGACCTGATATTTGTGGATTTGATATCAAGAAAGTTCATGTTATTTTACATTTCAAGAATCAGTATCATTCAAACAAGAAACCTATCAGGTGTAAGGTAAATTATTTTGTATTTATTTATTTATTATTTATTATATTTTTATTGATTTCAGAGAGGAAGGGAGAGAGAGAAACATCAATGATGAGAGAGAATCATTGATCGTTTGCCTCCTGCACACCCTCCACTGTGGATGGAGTCCACAACCCAGGCATGTGACCTGACCTGGAATCGAACCTTGACCTCCTGGTTCATAGGTTGACACTCAACTACTGAGCCATGGTGGTCGGGCTGATTTTTAAAAAAAATATATTTTATTGATTTTTTTACAGAGGGGAAGGGAGAGAGATAGAGAGCTAGAAACATCGATGAGAGAGAAATATCAATCAGCTGCCTCCTGCACACCTCCTACTGGGGATGTGCCCGCAACCAAGGTACATGCCCTTGACTGGAATCGAACCTGGGACCTTTCAGTCCACAGGCCGACGCTCTATCCACTGAGCCAAACCGGTTAGGGCTGATTTTATATTTAAATCAGTGATTGTGTTAACTCTTGTCAGATAATAACGTAAGTTTAGAGAGAATAGTTTTGATTTTAAAATATTTAAGTGAGCCAGGGATGGGTCATAGCAAACACCCTGTCCTGCTCTCTAGTTGAGCAGGCGCATTAGAGACACTTGTCCACTACTTTGGTTTGGTTTCTGGAGTTTTTTTTCCCATCAGGAGGGCACATTCACTTTTTACTGTGAGCTATGACATCGATTTATAATTTGCCCCATCAGGGTTACAACAGAGTGGTCACATTTTAACTATATCCATCATTATTAAGGAATGAAATATTCCTGATTTCATTCCTTTATTCCTGAAAATTAATTGGAGAAATGAATCTTCAAAATGCCAAAACATTTAAAATAGAAATATTTCTAAAATGAAAGCATACACTCTTACTTTTTTACCCAGGGGATCTGTGAAAATGACTCTTTAGGTCTTAGGGCAGCCGTGGGCAAACTATGGCCCGCGGGCCGAATCCGGCCCGTTTGAAATGAATAAAACTAAAAAAAAAAAGACCATACCCTTTTATGTAATGATGTTTACTTTGAATTTATATTAGTTCACACAAACACTCCATCCATGCTTTTGTTCCGGCCCTCCGGTCCAGTTTAAGAACCCATTGTGGCCCTCGAGTCAAAAAGTTTGCCCACCCCTGTCTTAGGGGCTGCTTTAGAACTCAATGGCCCCACCTTGGGCTTCTCCAAAGAGGTGGCCTGTGTTAAGTCCCTGGCATGTGGGCCTGTGGAAGAGAAGTATGTTGTGCAATGCCCCCCTCATTTGCATATAAGCACCAGGAAACAGGAACTTGTCCCCTGAGACACCCCAGGGCCCAGAGCTCCAACATCAGAGGCCTGTGTGAATCTGCATGAATTTGGGCAGGAGGCCCTAGTGCAGTGGTTCTCAAGCTTCTGGCCCTTTAAATACAGTTCCTCATGTTGTGACCCAACCATAAAATTATTTTTGTTGCTACTTCATAACTGTAATGTTGCTACTGTTATGAATCGTAATGTAAATATCTGATATGCAGGATGGTCTTAGGGGACCCCTGTGAAAGGGTCGTTCAACTGCCAAAGGGGTCGTGACCCACAGGTTGAGAACCGCTGCCCTAGTGTATTTCAAGATCATTGACAGCATGGAGTGAAAGCATCTATAACTCTCCCTCAGTCCGTCCTAACCCCAGCAGGGAGCAGCAGACCTCTTCACAAAACCCCAGTGAGTCTCCATTGGTAGCACCATCCCTCTTGGGCTCCCACCTACTGATGATGTAGTTCACTTGGATTGTGAGCTCACCCCTCACCCCATGCGCCCCTCCCATAGGGCGATGGGAAGCTCACAATCTTAAATCTTCCTCCCTCCACTTAATGTTTGGACCAAAGGGCAGGTCTTTACGATTGAGTCCCAAGAAATTGTTCAGTTGCACATCAGGTGTGTGGGAGAGACACTGTGGAGGCTGTGAGGTTCAGCCCAGATCATGCCTGGGAGGCCAAAGCATGGCCACCCGGGGTCAACAAGCCCACAGGGCCCTGAGAGGCACCCAAAGCTGATGAGTGCTCAGACATGTGCTGCTGTTCCTGCAATCTGTTAGAAAAATAACACCCATCTGCTGAAGGAGCACCGATTTACAGCAGCTAGTCAGCATTCTGGTCTTCCCAGGGAGGAGGACATTATTTTCATAGGGCTCTGATTCATTCTGTGATGCTGGAAAGGAACAGGCAAGAACCTTTCCTGCAGGCGGTGGCCAGACCTCAAGCGTTCTGAAGTGCATGTTAGAAAAATAGTTCAGATGTTCTGGAGAGGGTGGGTGGGGGACAGGGTGATCAACAGGCAGGAAAACAGGTGAGACTGTCAGGCCCAGGCTCTGGCGGAATGCAGACCGTAGGAGCGTGTTGACATCATTCAGGAGTGGGGTCCAGAGGACTTCATGATGTTTGGAATGTGGGTACTGAGGATGTGGACGATGACTCTCAGTAGCATTACTGTTACTTAGGAAGGGAAACAAAGGTCAAGGAGGGACCAGGGCAGACTGGGGAGTCATGTTTGAATGGTTAGGGGTGAAATCCTGGCAGACATCCAGATAGAGGTGTCAGTAAGTTGTTAGAAACAGGTCTGAAGCTCAAGCAGATGGTTGTGATTAAAGATGCCTTTTGGAGCTGTTTGCATATGTATGGGAGTGAATATAATCCCCAGGAGGCTCTGCTCTTGTAGCCAAATCCTGGGGAGCCCCAGCAATGGGGCCAGGGAGCCCAAAGTGAAGTTAGGAACGGGAGTTGAGAAGAAGGCCAGTAGAGAGCAGGGGGGGAGCATTGGTATTCAGCTGTCACACCAAGCAGACTGCAGTGTTGATCTTGGGCAAGCCATTTGCCACTGTGTGGACAGCAGTGGCCTGTCCAGCAGGGCACAACAGGCAGGAACTGAAGAAGCCTTTAGCTTTGGCTCTTGGTAGGGAGAGAATCCTCCTGACACGGACCCTTTAAGCTGGGGCAGTGGCTCCTGAACCTGAGCAGGGTCAGCGTCCCTGGAGGGCCTGTGAAAATTACTGAAGGGTCCACCAGGTTCCAGTGCAGCACGTTGGGACCCACGTGGGAACCTACACTTCCCAGTGATGCTGATGCTATGGGTTGTGCTTTGAGAAGCCCAGTAGGAGTCCCCTCCGCTATTGACAGGCAGGCATATCCTGGGCACCCTCAGCCTCCCCAGGCACCCATCACTCCGCCCCCCTCACCCCCCATCCTTAATTGCATATTTGTTGAATACTTTCCTGTGTCTGGCCCAGGGCTTCAATCGTGACCCAGAGAGACACCGGGCCTGCCCTCACGGAGCTTCCATTGCTGTATAGCTCAGAGCATCAGAAAGTTCTCCCCTGTGTTAGAAATAGAGCGGAGCCCTGGTTGGAGTGTTGTCCCACACACCAAGGGGCTGTGGGTTTGATTTCCTGGTCAGGGCACACACCTAGGTTGCAGTTCAATCCCCAGTCAGGGCATGTATGGGAGGTAGCTGATCAATGCTTCCCCCCTCTCTCCTCCTCCCTTTCTCTAAAGTCAATAAACCTATCCTTGGGTGAGGATTCATGACAAAACAAAACAAAATTATAAAAAAAAAAAGAAAAGAAAAGAAATGGAGCAGACTTCATTTGGCATCTTTCAGGATATAGAACAGGAAGTAGTTTTACACATAACTTTTCATAAACGACGCCATCATCCCATGGTTTACACCAACTGCCCCATCGTAACTGCCTGTAGGATTATAGTGGGGGCCAGTATCTTTGCCCAGAAGGGAATCAGCCACTCAAGAGAAGGCTGCCAGTAGCAGGGTTCTACAAAGAGGCGATGCTTCTGTTACGCCCTGTTACAGTCCCCTATCCTACAACCCCTCTTCTTTCTGTTTATAACAAGTCTTTGACTGATGGTAACTTAAACTGCATGTTTAGACCTGCCTTGAAACATCTCCCTGTCATCCTTTCCTCCCCTAAAATGTGCAGGTTGATGGCTTTACACACCTCTACACTCTGATCTTAAGACCAGATCTCACTTATGAAGTGAAAATTGATGGCCAGGTGATTGAATCCGGCAGCATTGAGTATGACTGGAACTTAACATCCCTGAAGAAGATGGAGAAGTCTTCAGCAGAGTCCAAGGACTGGGAGCAGGAGGAAGAGGACAAGCTCCAGGTGTGGATTTTTCCCAAACAATTTTAGAAAGTGTGCAAGCAAAATTTGTAAGTACTAGGCCCTGTATGATTGCTGCATGACAGGTAATCACGTTGACAACAACATAATGATCAAAATGCTCTCTCTAGTGCATATGTGCTGAAACCAGCCACAGATCTGCATGCCTCAAGGTATTGTGAAAAAGTTTTATAATATTTGAGATCAAAACAAGTATGGTTTGTTTTTCTTAACCAAAATTAAATGCATCTTAACCTTAAAATTTTTTTTTGTTATTCTGCATTTGAACATGAAATATTTTTGTGGCCTCATACTTGTGATTGACGACCAAGATCTGTTAACATATAACTATGTTTCCTAGGGCTGCTGAGCAAAGCACCACAAAGAGCAAATCCCTAACTTAAAGGTTTTTCTATTTCCTGGTCGGGGCTCATGTGGGAGGCAAGCAATCAATGTCACTTTCTCACATCGATGTTTCTGTCTCTCCCCCTCTCTTCCACTCTCTAAAAATCAATGGGAAAATATCCTCGAGTGAGGATTAACAAAAATAAAACCCGGGACCCTTTCCAGCATTTCTCAAAGGACAGAAATGTATTCTCTTATAGTTCTTGAAGGCAGAGTTGGAAATCAGAGTGTTGGCAGGCAGGACCACACTCCCTCTCAAGGCTCTACGGGAGGATCCTTACTTCTCCCAGTGTCTGTTGCCTTTAGGTATTCCTTGGCTGGTACACACATCACTCCAGTCTCTCTGGCTGGCTTCATCTCCACATGGCCTTTTCCTCTTCTTGTGTCTCTTCTGTCTCCTAAAAAGACATTTATCATTGGATTTAGGGTCCACCTGAATAATCCAGTTGATTTGCCTGAGATCCTTATCATAATTACATCTGCGAAGACCCCGCCCTCCCCCTTTAAGCTCACATTCCCAGATTTAGGATGTAGATAAATCTTTTTTGGAATTACCCACTATAGCCACTTTTTTTTCCAGTCTATGTTTTTAGTTTTTGTTTTTTTTTTAATCCTTACCCCAGGATATTTTCCATTGATTTTTAGAGAGAGTGGAAAAGAGAGGGAAAGACAGAGAGAAAGAGTGATGTGAGAGATTGGTTGCCTCCTGCATGTGCCCTGACCAGGGCCTGGGCTGGGGAGGAGCCTGCAACTGAGGTACATGCCCTTGACTGGAATCGAACCCAGGACCCTTAGGTCTGCAGGCTGACACTCTATCCACTGAGCCAACCTGGCTAGGACAGTCTATGTTTCTTTATTGTTGTAACATTTTGTTTTGAACATCAAACACTATACCAGAACCTGAGCCATTTATCTGAAGACAGTCATCTTTGCCATAACTACGAGTACTGGGCTAATATCTATAATTAATTTCTGACAACATATAACTTATTAGTGGCATTGCTATTTAATAACCAAATACTTCAGAATAGACTGAATATAATTATTAAATCAAAATGGCATCTTGTTTAGACTATTAAGTTATTTGGCAAGCCTTTTTTCCCATAGATAGTTGAAAGTTAAGTTCCTTGAATTTGGAATCAATGGTGTCCAATCAATGAGAATGCCTTCAGATTAGAGCAGATTCCCCAACATAAAAGTTTTTCCATCATATCTCAAGGGGGAAAAAAAGGCAAAGTTTCCCCCTCCCTTTCTTATCTTAACAACAAACCAAAAAATGGAGTGTTTACCTAGAAAAAGCATTTACTTTAAACAAGGCACAGAATGGCAAACAAAACAAAACAAAACAAAACAACACCTGCAATTCCTCCTTCCCCAGCAGTTTGGGTGGAGACAGGTCCCCACAGGGCTAATCAGGTATTATTTTTGTGTGTATATAGGTGAGTGTTTCTATGTCTATAAAGTGTCTCAATAGTAATTGCTTTTCTCCTTAATCAGTCTTTCAGAAGCTCCCCTCTGAATTGGCTGTTTTATCCCTATGCTCAGACCCCTATGAGCTCCTAAACAAATTAGTTCATTATGGCATTAGAATCTGAAAACCCACAATTCTACTAGGGAGCCTGCTACTCAGATTGAATTGTAATCATTTTCTGGATCCCAACACAGCAGTGGTTCATGGTTGTCATTTGTGGTCTGGGTCAAAAAGCAGTAGGAGAGCCTGGCTGGCATGGCTCAGTGGTTGAGCCTCGACCTGTGGACCGGTAGGTCCCGGTTCCATCCTTGGTCAGGGCACATGCCTGGGTTGCCGGCTCAATCCCCAGTGTGGGACATGCAGAGGGTAGATGATCAATGATTCTCTCTCATCATTGATGTTTCTCTCTCTCCCTCTCCCTTCCTCTCTGAAATAAATAAAAATATATATTTTTTAAAAAGCAGTAGGAGAGACCTAGCTAGTTTGGCTCAGTGGATAGAGCCTAGGTTCGATTCTAGTCAAAGGTATGTACCTCAGTTGCAGGCTTGAACCCCGGCCCTGGTTGACCTCATATGGGAGGCAACCAATTGATGTGTCTCTCTAACATCGATGTTTCTCTCTCTGTGTTTCCCTCCCTCCCTTTCACTCTCTCTTAAAATCAATGGAAAAATATCCTCGGGTGATAATTAACAACAACAACAACAAAAAGCAGTAGGAGAGGTGACTAACTCCCATGTTTCAGTTGTTGAGAAGTTAGAGTATCATGAAAAAGCTGCTAAGTTAAAAATGTTGCCCTAGCTGGTTTGGCTCAGTGGATAGAGCGTTGGCCTGTGGACTGAAGGGTCCTGGGTTCAATTCTGGTCAAGGGCACATGCCCAGGTTTCAGGCTCCATCCCCAGTAGGGGGCGTGTGGCAGGCAGCCAATCCATGATTCTCTGTCATCATTGTTTCTATCTCTCTCTCCCTCTCCCTTCCTCTCTGAAATCAATAAAAAATATATTTTAAAAATGTTTTCAATTTCTCAGTTCTAAAAGAGAAAACACCATTGTATACAACTTTTATGCTTTTATATGTATTTATCTGAATATTAATCTAAGCAATTTTTTCTTATCTATTCACATATAAGACAACTATTTATTCAGTACCTACTAAGCCATACACATATGTATATAGATGTGTATATATGTGTATATGTGAGTTTGTATAAACTTGTATATATATACTTATATAATTTTTTCTTATCTATTCACATATAAGACAACTATTTATTCAGTACCTACTAAGCCATACACATATGTATATAGATGTGTATATATGTGTATATGTGAGTTTGTATAAACTTGTATATATATACTTATATATTATGCATAGATTGTGTATTTAAATGTATATATATATATATATATATGCATATATATAGGTATTATTTTTGTGTGTATATAGGTGTGTGTTTCTATGTCTATAAAGTGACTCAATAGTAATTGCTTTTCTCCTGCTAACCAGGTAAATCTTGGGACATTTCTTAGTTATCCAGCCTCTCTCTGGAATAGTCCATGTGTGACTGTGATGTAGACAGATTTCAGCTAACCATCAGTGAATGTGTGGTCCCCTCTCCCATCATCACTTTTTGCCCATCATTTTACCTTTAGACACCATTTCAAGTTTTCCACGAATGGGGAAAGTGCTGCAGTCACACGGGCTGAGGGGAGGTTAGAGAGAACATCCCGGCAACGCATGCCCCCAAGGCCCTCTGTGGGATCTGGACCCCGAGCACTCGGCCCTTCAACCACCAAATTGAGGAGGAGATGAGGAAATGGCGACCTGGGTCACAGGCCTGGCCATTTCCTGGTAGCTAAGGATTTCCTTTCTCAAATCTGAGAATCTTTTTTTT
>NW_005353498.1:360013-371812 GCF_000412655.1 Myotis brandtii | reverse complement strand
ATTTTCATCTGCAGGTGAGATCTGGAACCATCTTCGATAACTTCCTGATCACAGACGACGAAGAGTATGCTGAGAATTTTGGCAAGGCCACCTGGGGTGAAACCAAGGTACGATGAGTGCAATGCACTTTTCTTTCATTTTTTATTTATTTCTGTACTTGAGTCTAACATGTAGGAAAGGACTTGAAGGGTTTTTGCTAATGAACACCCCACCTAGATCAACACACAGAATGCTTTCAGGAGCCTCCTCATATCCCCTCCCAGCCGGCACCCGCCCCCAAAGGAGCCACTATTCTATCACTATTCTATCTAGATCAATTTGACCTCCTTTTGAAATTCATATAAACGGAGTCATATTTACTCATGTAGGCAGTGTTGTCAGACGCACTCATATTGTCACATGCAGCAGTAGCTCCATCTTCCTGTGAGAATATCCCAGAAGGTATGTATCCATTCTCTGTCAAGGCAGCTTTGGGTGGCTTCCAGCTTGTGGCCTTGTGCATAAAGCTGTTACAATCATTCCTGTATGTATCTTTCAGTGAACAGCCAGGAGTGAACAGGCTGGGTTTACAATGTCCCTCACAGCCAAACAGTTATCAGTGTGCCGCCTTATTTTACATTCCCTGGATTTTCTCATTTAGGTTCTAAGTTCTCCTCTTATCACCCATTCAGCTGGTTGAAGGACAGGGACCCACTGCTCTGGGAACAGAAAGAGGGATGAATTCATTGCCTGGGGCTGTCGTAACAAATCACCACAAACTGGCTGGCTTAAAACAACACACATTTATTCTCTTACAGTTCTGGAGGCCAGAACTCCATTAGCAGGACCACCCTCCTGCCAAAGGTTCTAGGGAGGATCCTTTTCTTGCCTTTTCCAGCTTCTGGTGGCTTCTGGTGTTCCTTGGTTTGTGGCCACATCACTCTCATTTCTGCCTCTGTCTTTTTTTTATGTTTTCATTGATTTTTCAGAGAGAGAGAGGGAGAGAGAGAGAGAAACATTGATGAGAGAGAAACATCATCGATGGACTGCCTCCTGCAAGCTCCCCACAGGGCATTGAGACTGCAATCCGAGCATGTGCCCTGACCAGGAATTGAATTGGTGACTTGGTTCCTGGATGGACATTCATCTGCTGAGCTACACTGGCCAGGCTCTGCCTCTGTCTTGATGTGGCATTCTCCTCTTCTGTGTGTGTGTTTCAAATCTCTCTGCCTCTCTCTTATGAGGACACTTACGATGGAATTTAGGGTCCACCTGACAAATCAGGATAATCTCAACACAATTTAATCCCATTTGCAAAGACCTTTTCCCCATATCAGGTCATCTTGACAGCTTCCAGGGATTAGGACCTGATAGCTTTGGGGCTCATTTCCAGCTGCCCTGAGCTGGAGTGGAGGCTTCTAGAAGGCAGGTTGCACATGAACATCTGGTCAGCCTCCAGGAAGCATAATCCCTGGCCACCCGGTCTCTGTTTTTGTCTGCAGGACCCAGAAAGGGAGATGGATGCCATCCAGGCCAAGGAGGAAGTGAAGAAGGCCCGTGAGGAAGATGAGGAGGACCTGCTGATGGGCAGGTTTGATGGGAGAGAAAATAATTTCCGGAGATTTCACAAGAGGGATGAACTTTAGTCACCCCCCCCAGATAAAGATGACTGGTAAACCTTGTTTCTACTTGAATCTACATTTAAAAGCTCAAACGTCTACGTACGTGGGAATTTGTCCGATTTTCTTTGAGAAATGCTCCTATACTTCTTGGTGGTTTCCTCAAGCCCCCACCCCTGTGCACAAGATGTTTCCTCTGGACGAACCTGAGGCTGGGAACCAGAGGCTGGTGAGTCTGGTGAAAAAACCTGATGCTATTTTCTTTTTTTAAAATCCTTACCTGAGGACATGTTGTTTTTTGTTTGTTTGTTTGTTTGTTTTTAGAAAGAGGGAGAGAGAGAGAGAGGAAGGGAGAGAGAGAAAAACATCTGTTGCTTCCTGTATGTGCCCCGACTGGGGATCGAACCTGCAACCTTTTGGTGTATGGGGAGACGCTCCAACCAGCTGAGCCACCCAGCCAGGGCCTGATGCTCTTTTTTAAGTCCCCAAAATGTTTTATAAATAAAAGTTAGTAAAACCTATTTTGAAAAAGGGGAAATGATGCCTTATTTCTTTGGTTTGTAAATTATTAATAACATAAGACACAATTTTCCATATGAAATCTACGCAACATCCTCAGCATGGTAAGGTTTTGTGTGCTCTACCGGTATCTTGGTTATTTTGAAGAACCAGGCTTCCCTCGCACACAGACATTTGAAATGCCATAAAGAAGCTGATGCTTCCCCTCCCTACTCTGTGGCCCACTTCTGTGACTGTGAGCTCTCTGTAAGACAGAGGGATGAAATTCATTTTCTCAAGTGAAAATAGTGATAACTTCTCAGTTTAATGTTTTCCTTTCAAATCAAATAATTGCTTTTTAAAAATATGTCTTTATTGATTTTAGAGAAAGAGGAAGGGAGAGGGAGGAGAGATAGAAACATCTACGAGAAACATTAATTGGCTGCCTCCTGCAGGCCCCCTACTGGGGATCAAGCCCACAACCTGGGTATGTGCCCTGACCTAGAATCGAACTGGTGACCTCTTGGTGCATTGGACGATGCTCAAACAATTGAGCCACACCAGCTGGGCATTTTGCTTTTTAAAAAAAGTCACACATAGCAATCTTTTGTTTTGAAGAGACCTGTTTTCTCATGCAGAAACTTGTGTTAGAAATTACAGTAAAACCTTGATATAATGTACTAATTTGGGCCAGGCGGTATCCGCTAAAACTGAAAGTCCTATCAATATATATAAAAGCCTAATATGCAAAGTGTCCCCTCAGGAGTTTGACCGACCAGGAGTTTGATTGCTCACTATGACGCACGCTGACCACCAGGGGGCGGCACAGAACGAAGGAAGACCCCAGCTGGCGGCCTCTAGGGACCCTACCTGTGCACGAAATTCGTGCACTGAGCCTCTAGTATATAATAAAGTAGGTTTTCAGACTGCATATGTTAAAAAATTAACAAATTAATTAGTTTACTTGTTTTTACTTATGTAGACACCGTTTGTGTAATTAAGTATGTATGAGAAGGTCAGTTTTACTGGAAACTTTTCTGTGTGTATTACCATAATTTTAAATTTATATTGAATAGATGTAGTAAATGCATGCATTCACCTTGACCGACCAGGAGTTTGATTGCTCACTATGACGCACGCTGACCACCAGGGGGCGGCACAGAACGAAGGAAGACCCCAGCTGGCGGCCTCTAGGGACCCTACCTGTGCACGAAATTCGTGCACTGAGCCTCTAGTATATAATAAAGTAGGTTTTCAGAATGCATATGTTAAAAAATTAACAAATTAGTTTACTTGTTTTTACTTATGTAGACACGTTGGTGTAATTAAGTATGTATGAGAAGTTCAATTTTACTGAAAAGTTTTCTGTGTGTATTACCATAATTTTAAATTTATATTGAATAGATGTAGTAAATGCATGTATTCACCAGTCACCGAGAGTAAACAGATGCACACAGTTGGGGTGTGGCTTAGCACTTGTCTGAAAATTGGCAGGCATGAGTTAAAACTGCTGTAGAAAGTCGCACCACCACATAAGAGAAAGAACCAATTTCCGAGCACAATGCAGTGTGATCACGTGCTAATCATTCCCTGAACACTGTTTACGAGTAGAGACAAATATATATCTACAACTATAGTCTATTTAAACATGTAGACTATAGTTGTAGATGTATAATATTTATTTATGTTGGTGAAATTACTACAGTGTTTTTTCTGACATATGGCCTCTTTGCTAAACTTTGTTAAAAATAACAATAAATTGCCCTGGCCAGTATTTATCAAGGGTTAGAGCATCTGCCCGAGCACCAAAGGGTCGCAGGTTTGATTCCTGATCAAGGACATGTAGCTGGGTTGCAGGTTCAATCTTGATCCCTGCCCTGGTTGGGGTGGGTGCAGGAAGCAATGGGTCCACTCTCTCTCTCTCTCTCTGCTCCCTCCCTTCCTACTTTCACTTTCTGTAAAAATCAATGGAAAAAATATCCATAGGTGAGGATTAACAAGAAATAAAATAACAGTGAATTCCCTGGATAGCATGGCTCAGTAAGTTGAGCATCATCCTGTGCATCAGGAGGTTGCTTGTTCATTTCCTGGTCAGGGCATATTCATCAGGAGGTTGCTTGTTCATTTCCTGGTCCAGGGCATATTCCCAGGTGGGGGGCATGCAGCAGACAGCAGATGAATGGGTGTTTCGAAGTTTCTCTCCCTCCCTCCCTTCCTTTCTCTCTAAAAATCAGTAAACTATAATTTTTAACAAAAAATGTTTTATTGATTTCAGAGAGAGGAAGGGAGGAGAGAGGTTTAGAAACATCAATAATGAGAGAGAATAATTGACCGTCTGCCTCTTGCATGCCCCCTGTTGGGGATCCAGCCTGCAACCCGCAAATGTGCCCTGACCGGGAATTGATCTGGTCATTGATGCTCAATCACTGAACCACACCAGACGGGCTAAACTATTCTTAAAAAACAGTGAATTAGTAACAATAAAATAACTTGTTAATTTAATTACAAGCAAAACTTGGTTAAAAGCATTGTATTGTTATTTTTTTGTTAATCCTTGCCTGAGGATATTTTTTCATTGATTTTTAGAGAGAGTGGAAGGGAGAGACAGGGAGAGAGAGAGAGAAACAGTGATGTGAGAGAGAGAGACATCGATTGGTTGCCTCCCACACACGCCCTGTCCAGGGTCAGGGATTGAGCCTGATGTGCCCTTGACCAGAATTGAACCCGGGACCCTTCAGTCTGAAGGCCAACACTCTATCCACTGAGCAAAACTGGCTAGGGCTAAAAGTATTTTAAAATGAACAGGTTGTTAATTTTCACATGTGACATACAGACCGGACATTTTGTCCATTAAATCCAAAGTCTGGTATAGTAAGGCCTGCAAAATCGAGAGTTTACTATATCAACTTTAGGACACCAGAAATTTGGAATCTAGTGATAATACAAATAAGCTGAATAAATTGGAAATTATAAATGGTATATTCACAGATGATCAGTATGAAAAGTCCACTCAAAAAGTGAAATTCTGGCAACTTTTATTCTTGCTTTGGCCAAGGTTGGCAGACCTTCGAACGTGGACTTCATTGGTCTTCAGAGTTCATCAGGGGTTTTCAGTCTTAGAAACTAAATACTCCCTTGCTGCGCAGGGGTGGGATTCAAACCTTACCTACCTCTCTCAACTCTGAGAAGTTAGTAAGGGAAGGAGGAGAGCCAGGCCTATGGAGAAAATGCTGGAAGCAATCCCTCAGAGATGATCCTTGAAGCAGCACTGTCCTGGAGAAATTTCTGTGAAGATGGAGGTTACCCCCACCTGTGTTGGCCATATAATAGCCACTGGCTGCATCTGAACCCTTGGGATATGGCTGGTGAGAGGAATGACTTTTTACAAAAATTAATAAATGTTCTTAGAGCAGTTATAGGTTCACAGCAAAACTGAGTGACAAGTAGAGAGAGTTTCCATATGCCCCTTGTTCCCACATTCATACAACCTCCCCTACCAACGGCATCCCCCACCACAGGGGAACACTTGTCACAATTGATGAACTGACATGTCATTGTCACCCAGAGTTCATAGTTTGCATTGGGGTTAACTCCTGTTGTTGTTGTACATTGTATGGAGAAATGAGTTTTAATCATATTTAATTGTAATTAATTAAAACTTAGATAGCACCTGGCCTGTGTGGCTCAGTGGTTGAGCATCGACCTATGAACCAGGAGGTTATGATTCGATTCCCGATTGGGGTGCATGCCCGGCTTGCGGGATCCATCCCCAGTGTGGGATGTGCAGGAGGCAGCCAATCAATGGTTCTCTCTCATCTTTGATGTTTCTGGTTCTCTCTTCCTCTCTCAAGTCAATAAAATGTTTTAAAAAAATAAAATAAAACTTACATCGCCACACATGGTGAATGGCTGCGGTGCTGGGAAGCACAGCCCTGGATTCTAGTGAGAGAGTCCCCAGGACGGTTGAGCACCCCCAAGCATGGTGGCCACAGCAGTAGGGGGAGTCCCAGGCCACTCAGGCCAGACACGTGGGACCAAGCCTCTGTTTTCAGCTGAGAAGGTGCAGAAGAGTCTGCTGTCATGGCCCCTGTAGACTCTGACACCCAGGCTGCAAACTGCACATATTTCCCAGATACCATTCCCATGTTCTGTCAAAGGAAGTCATAAGGCAGGTGGAGAGAAACCATTATTCTGCCAACACCTTAGGCAGTGGTGACAGCAGCAGTGACTCTAGCAACAATGGCAGAAACAGTCATGACTGGTGAGGGCCCAGTGATTATATTGGTTTTGGGTAAGACCTTTTTCCCTTTAGACCCGTGGCCCTAAAAGGGCTTGCAGCTTCCTGTAGTTACTAATCTTAGGTAACCTGACATACCCGTTCTGTTTTTCCTGTACTTTTGTACTCAATCCCCTGTATCAAATATCCTCTGTTTGAAATATCTAGGTTGACTTCTCTTTTCCTCACGGAACACGGATCTGATAAAGTACGCAGAGTAGCTAAAACCTCCATCACCCCCATCTGGACCACTGCTGCGTCTTGCGAGATGGCCTACTCACTCCCATCCCTCTCCTCTCAGTCCACTTTGCCCACTGCATTCAGACTCACTGTTCTAGACCACAGATCTGATCAAATTCAAAACCCTCTGGCAGGCACGCTCTCACCTTTCCATTCCCCCGCTTCCCCCACAAGCGTGCATCACCTAAACTCGTAAGGATCCCCAGGAGACTTGCAACCAGGGGAGCAATGGGCAGTGCAGCTCGTCCCAGGCTAACCCTCTGAACTTGTCTCCAAAGCTCCCTTTTCTTGGACTTTCCAGTGAGCTGACCCCAGCCCCGCCGAGAGAGAGAGAAACAGTGATGTGAGAGAGAGAGACATCGATTGGTTGCCTCCCACACATGCCCTGTCCAGGGTCAGAGATTGAGCCTGATGTGCCCTTGACCAGAATTGAACCCGGGACCCTTCAGTCTGAAGGCCAACACTCTATCCACTGAGCAAAACTGGCTAGGGCTAAAAGTATTTTAAAATGAACAGGTTGTTAATTTTCACATGTGACATACAGACCGGACATTTTGTCCATTAAATCCAAAGTCTGGTATAGTAAGGCCTGCAAAATCGAGAGTTTACTATATCAACTTTAGGACACCAGAAATTTGGAATCTAGTGATAATACAAATAAGCTGAATAAATTGGAAATTATAAATGGTATATTCACAGATGATCAGTATGAAAAGTCCACTCAAAAAGTGAAATTCTGGCAACTTTTATTCTTGCTTTGGCCAAGGTTGGCAGACCTTCGAACGTGGACTTCATTGGTCTTCAGAGTTCATCAGGGGTTTTCAGTCTTAGAAACTAAATACTCCCTTGCTGCGCAGGGGTGGGATTCAAACCTTACCTACCTCTCTCAACTCTGAGAAGTTAGTAAGGGAAGGAGGAGAGCCAGGCCTATGGAGAAAATGCTGGAAGCAGTCCCTCAGAGATGATCCTTGAAGCAGCACTGTCCTGGAGAAATTTCTGTGAAGATGGAGATTACCCCCACCTGTGTTGGCCATACAATAGCCACTGGCTGCATGTGAACCCTTGGGATATGGCTGGTGAGAGGAATGACTTTTTACAAAAATTAATAAATGTTCTTAGGGCAGTTTTAGGTTCACAGCAAAACTGAGTGAAAAGTAGAGAGAGTTGCCATATGTCCCTTGTTCCCACATTCATACAATCTCCCTTACCAACAGCATCCCCCACCACAGGGGTACACTTGTCACAACTGATGAACTGACATGTCATTGTCACCCAGAGTCCATAGTTTGCATTGGGGTTAACTCCTGTTGTTGTTGTACATTCTATGGAGAATTGAGTTTTAATCATATTTAATTGTAATTAATTAAAACTTACATAGCACCTGGCCTGTGTGGCTCAGTGATTGAGCATCGACCTATAGACCAGGAGGTTACGATTCGATTCCCGATTGGGGTGCATGCCCGGCTTGCGGGATCCATCCCCAGTGTGGGATGTGCAGGAAGCAGCCAATCAATGGTTCTCTCTCATCATTGATGTTTCTGGTTCTCTCTTCCTCTCTCAAGTCAATAAAAATGTTGTAAAAAATAAAACTTACATCGCCACACATGGTGAATGGCTGCGGTGCTGGGAAGCACAGCCCTGGATTCTAGTGAGAGAGTCCCCAGGACGGTTGAGCACCCCCAAGCATGGTGGCCACAGCAGTAGGGGGAGTCCCAGGCCACTCAGGCCAGACACGTGGGACCAAGCCTCTGTTTTCAGCTGAGAAGGTGCAGAAGAGTCTGCTGTCATGGCCCCTGTAGACTCTGACACCCAGGCTGCAAACTGCACATATTTCCCAGATACCATTCCCATGTTCTGTCAAAGGAAGTCATAAGGCAGGTGGAGAGAAACCATTATTCTGCCAACACCTTAGGCAGTGGTGACAGCAGCAGTGACTCTAGCAACAATGGCAGAAACAGTCATGACTGGTGAGGGCCCAGTGATTATATTGGTTTTGGGTAAGACCTTTTTTCCCTTTAGACCTGTGGCCCTAAACGGGCTAGCAGCTTCCTATAGTTACTAATCTTAGGTAACCTGACATACCCGTTCTGTTTTTCCTGTACTTTTGTACTCAATCCCCTGTATCAAATATCCTCTGTTTGAAATATCTAGGTTGACTTCTCTTTTCCTCACGGAACACGGATCTGATAAAGTACGCAGAGTAGCTAAAACCTCCATCACCCCCATCTGGACCACTGCTGCGTCTTTCGAGATGGCCTACTCACTCCCATCCCTCTCCTCTCAGTCCACTTTGCCCACTGCATTCAGACTCACTGTTCTAGACCACAGATCTGATCAAATTCAAAACCCTCTGGCAGGCACGCTCTCACCTTTCCATTCCCCCGCTTCCCCCACAAGCGTGTAGCTAAAACCTCCATCACCCCCATCTGGACCACTGCTGCGTCTTTCGAGATGGCCTACTCACTCCCATCCCTCTCCTCTCAGTCCACTTTGCCCACTGCATTCAGACTCACTGTTCTAGACCACAGATCTGATCAAATTCAAAACCCTCTGGCAGGCACGCCCTCACCTTTCCATTCCTCCGCTTCCCCCACAAGCATCACCTAAACTCGTAAGGATCCCCAGGAGACTTGCAACCAGGGGAGCAATGGGCAGCGCAGCTCGTCCCAGGCTAACCCTCTGAACTTGTCTCCAAAGCTCCCTTTTCTTGGACTTTCCAGTGAGCTGACCCCAGCCCCGCCTTGGCTCAGTTCTTTCACTGACTTATTTCTCAGCCAAAGCAGCCGCATGCAGGCTCATTTTTTTCCTATAATGTTTCAAGGGAGCCAAAGCAGCCTGCCTAGGCTCTCTTCTGTTGCTGCTTCTGACCTACCCCGCCCTTGTTTCACTGTCCCCAGCTTTAATGAACATACCCTCAAAATAAAAACAAACGAAAACCCTCTGGCAGCTTCCCATTGCTCTTTGCCCAGGGCCAAAGGAGCACGGTGAATCTGAGAACTAGGAGCTCAGAGAACAAGACAGTCTGAAGATGAGGCCGGATTACACATGGTTTTAATTCATTGCTCTTGGAAAAGGGTATCCTGTAAGACCACGTATGATCTGGCCTCACCTTGAGACTTGTGCTGAGTTCCAGAGCCTCAGACTCTGTGCCGCTCAGCTCCCTCTGCCTGCCATGTCCTCACTCCTACCTCTGTCACCGAATGCATGCTCCACCTTCAAGTGGCACACCCTTGGGTACTCTGTGCAACCCCCTATCACTGCTTCCAGTGGTCTGCTTCCTCGTGTAATTATTTGATGTCTTTCCCTCCTTTAGAACAGGGATTCCCACAGCAGGGGTGGGACCAGTTGCCTCAGCAGATCTGAGTCAGAGTCAGAAACCAGTCTGTGTGAAGAAGCCCTCAGGGGTTCGGATGTAGGCCAGGGCTAGACGCCCCCTCCAGGCTGTTGAGGTGGGTAGAGCTTGTGTCTGCCTGGTCCAGCATTGGAGCACCTATGCTGGGATGAGGGTTGCTCAGGGAGCATTTGATGGGTAAACAGTTGTTGGGTGAGACACAAAGCATGCTATCATCATCTGGATGGCACGTGTGCACCAACTCACTGAAGACACTGGAGCAGCAGTGCTTGAGACTCCAGAATGGAGCAGGTGCACAGGAAGCTGTGCCCCACCCCTGAGATCCCAAGCCTTCTAGCTTGCCTGCCAGGCACCATCACAGGACCAGGTAAAGGGGGTCCAACCGGCCCTGAAGAAACCTTGGGCCACTGTGGTCAGCTGCCTATTAGTGGAAACCTGCCACAGATGAATGGGTGTCCATAGTGAATGGAAGGCAAAACATTTTGTTAAAACTTTTAACTTCCATGGCTAAATTACTTTTTAAAATAAAGAGTTTAGCCCTAGCTGTTTTGGCTCAATGATTAGAGCATTAGCCTCACACTGAAGGGCCTTGGGTTCGATTCCCGACAGGGGCATGTGCAGGCTCCATCCCCGGGCTGGTCCGCATGCGGGAGGCAACCAATCTCGATGTGTGTCTCTCCCCATCCCTTCCACCATCTCTTAAAACAAACAAACAAAAAAACAAAGGAAAAATACCCTCTGGTGAGGATTAACAAAAAACAAACAAAAAACCCCCCCAAAAAACAAAAAAGAGGGTTTCTTGGGCCATTGCTAGCAAGAAAAAAGACCAGGTCCTGGGGCATGGAGTCTAAACCACGAGCAGCAGTGACAGGTGGAAAAAAACACATGTCCACCGTCTTGGACTAGGGCAGAAAATGTGAGTGGTTGGGAGAAAATGTAAGTTGTTTTGACAGAATTTATGTTGACTATAGATTAAGGAGGTGGGAGAAGGTGAGGCAAGCTAATCCTGGGATAGGTGCAGAGTCCCAGGGAGGAGTGGGCAAGTCCTGAAAGTTCACGTGTGAACGAGTGCAGCGGCTCCCGGTTGGAAGTTGCTGGCTATTCTTTAGATAATGGCGGAAATAGCCTCCTCGAATTACACACTCGGGTGTGAAAGCAGTCTCGTTAGCTGCTCCCCAGCTGTTAACAGCCTTACTGTTCTGTTTCTCTCACCCTCCAGCCCCCTGTCATTTAATTTAGAACACCTCATACATTTCCTTATCAGTGTTTAAATAAATAAATGCCTCTCCAGGAATGGTCCTCCAGCAAACTCCAGGTAGGTGCTTGCTCCATGCTGAGCAGTGTGAGGCGCAGAGGTGAAACAACAGCAAACATATTATCATTCCCTCTTCGGAAGGGAGCCCACGGGCCAGGGAGGCGACTCAGTGACTTGCAAGGTCAGGCAGCTAGACGGTGGAGACTGGGAACTGACTCTGGGCATTGTGGCTGCTGCTGCAGCACAGGTTGTGTCGCAACCCAGTTGTAGCCACAGCCCACCGGGGGTAGATCGGATTCGACCACAGGCACACAGCGCTGTCCTAGGAAAAGGGCACCAGGCGGGGCAGGCGAGGGTCCCGACCCTCTGCCGGGTGGGCAACGGCCTCCCCATAATGCGTTTGCCAGGCGCACGGAGAGGCGCACGGAATCCCTAGCAGAGGGCTCGGCATCGGCAAGAACCTGGAGAAAGGAAGCATGGCAAAGTCTGGCAGCCGGCGGGGGTCTGTGCGGCACCGCAAACACCCCGTTAGGGTCCGCGGAACACGCCCGCTAGCCCAGCCCCGTGGTCCCAGTCCCAG
>NW_005353498.1:326914-359612 GCF_000412655.1 Myotis brandtii | reverse complement strand
CGGCGGCTTTGGACTCTCTCCCGGGAAGGTGGGCGAGAGGAGTGAGCATCTCTGCCGGTGCTGCGGCCCCGGGAGCCTTTGTCTCCTGCCCGCTCCCAGCGGCGGGGCGGACTGTCCCCGGCGGTGTGGACTGTGTCCCTGGCCGTGTGGAGGGCAGAGCCCCACCGGAGCCAGGACCCGCCAGCAGTGGGATCCTGGACTCATCTCTCCCGCTCCTGGGAGCTTCCTCGGCCACCCCCGAGCCGCGAGAGGGGGATCGCAGGTCTCCGGGCGCCTACTGTGTCCCCAAGTCCGCTGGATGCTCTTTCTAAGGGGCAGTAACAGCGGCGCGACACAGACGTGCAAAAAAGAGCCATGAGCGAGCAGCCCTGCTTCCTCAAGGGTGGGATGTTCATTCATTTATCTGTATACACGTCCGATGTGCGTTGGTCCAGGTTCTGGGGGCGCAGCAGTCATCCGGACAGACAAGGTCGCTGCTCTCCTGGAGGTGACACTTTCGTGGGAAGTAGAAACTACCTATATCCTGCTGATAACGAACTGCCTTTATCCGCTGAATACCTGTGTTGTATTTGCTGTAGTACCATATTATAAGCGCTTAGCCAGAATTAACCTAGCACAGCACCGGGAGTAAGAGTGAGGACATAGGGTTACATCATCTTGTGTTCAAATCTTGGCTTCAGCATTTATTCCTCTGAGTGCCCTTAGATGAAGCTCTTAGCCTGTCCACACCTCAGCCACCTCATTTGGAAAATGGGAATAAAAGAAATATTGAGATAATGTGAAGATTAAGCATGTAAAGCCCTTAGAACAGTGCCTGGCACATCAAAGCACTCAGTGATTCTATAACTATCATTTAATTCTCTGGCAGATTTGGACATGTGGGAATAGAGACACAGCAATAAGAATGCCAAACCCTAGGAGAGCTGATAGGCAGGTTGACATGCGTGGTATGCTGATCCAAGGAGAGAGACATGCATACCTGCTAAATCTTGCAAGAACTTGCCAATTTGTAACTGTTACTAAATTGAAAGCATTAAAGGCCAGCGGTTACTAGTTAACAAGATCTGTAACATATGGAAATGCTCTGTAAATCAAGTGCCCTACAGAAGTTGGGTATTAATAATAACCAATTGCTACAGTTTAAGGGTTGAAACTGGTAACTGGCTCAGGCTCATTTAATGAGAAAGGGCTTCTGCTTTTGGGGGAAATCTTTTTAAAAACTTTCTTTCAAATTTGCCACTAGCCTTAATGTGAACATTGATGACAATAGCTAATGTTTACTGAGTGCCTTAGAGTTTATTAAGGGCTTTCTAACATGGTGACGCTTATCAGCATGACAAAGGGGATTCTTATTTTACTGCTGAAGGATTAGCTTTAGAGCAGTGGTTCTCAACCTTCCTAATGCCACGACCCTTTAATACAGTTCCTCATGTGGTGGTGACCCCCAATTTCATTGTTACAAATTGAACATAATTAAAGCATAGTGATCAATCACAAAAACAATATGTAATTATATATGTGTTTTCCGATGGTCGTAGGCGACCCCTGTGAAAGGGTCGTTCGACCCCCGAAGGGGTCGCGACCCACAGGTTGAGAACCGCTGCTTTAGAGGAAGGCAGTGATTTTAGGGAAGGTATGAAAACCTGAATCGGGTAAATCAGGTCACATGGTTCACCTGTTTAGAATCTTTTCGAATAAAATCCCAGTACCTCCCCAGGAGGCCCTGCTGGTTGGGTGTCTGCCAGTTTCTCACGCCTGCTCTGTCTGGCACCCACACTGCAATCATACTTCATACCTGCTGCTTTTCTGTTCCTCTGATAGTCAGGCTCCCTTTCCTCAGGGTGTCCCCACAGGTAGTTCCTTCTCCCTGAAGCACTCTTCCCTGCTTTTCCCCTTTCCTTCCCTCAGGTGGCAGCTTAAATGTCATTCTTCCCTTTGCTGGTCACCTGTCGTAAGCGCCTCTTGCTGCTGGGTGCTGGGCATGGGTTTGGGGGCATGGGATCAAGAAACCTGTGCCTGCTGTTCTATGGTGCCCAGTTTACTAGGGAAACAGATAGCAAACAGACTCACAGACACCTGTGGACTGTGATTCACGCTGAGTGGTGGTGTGAGGAAGACACACTGCTGGGGGGTGGGGTCTACTTATGACAAGTGCCATGAAGTAGAGACCAGCTACTTGCACTGCCCAAAGCTTTTCACAGATGGCTTTTCTTTATGTGTGGCATGGGGGCTGGTGGTGGGAGCAAAATTGAATGAGGAGGAGGGTGAGAGCGGCGGGGGGAGGTCAATGGGGGAAAAAGGAGATTCATGTAATACTTTAAACAATAAAGAATTTAAATTAAAAAATATTGAATGAGGAGTTGTAAGAGACTGACAGCCTGGTCCTCTGACCTCTGCCAAGTTCAGGTCACTGATGGTGCTTTTTCCTGTTGCTTTCCCTTTATGTTTGTTGAGTGAAGGCATGGTCAGGTTTTCTTCCTTTGGGGAATCATGTCCACATTTTTGTACACCTGTTCTTAAGTGAAGCACTGCACCAGGTGTTCCTGCTGACCCAGGTGTGAGGCATAGCCCTTCCAGGCACTTGCAGTCTGGCTGATCACAGATAATTACAGGGGAAGGGTGAATATGATTCCAGGATAATTTCTGGTTGAGGCTGTGATCTGGTTGAAATGTGGTGCACACTTGGAACATGGGTGGCCAGTTGAAGGTGTGTAAGGTGGTTAGCTAGTGGTTTTATAGAGGGGTGGGAGGGGTGCTTTTTGCATCAGCAGCTTTCGTGGTCTGCTCCTTACTCTCCGATATCTTTATGACATCTCCTTCCCTAAACCCTGAATACAAATCTTGTCAGTTCTAAGAGTCTATAGTTCTTCCTCTAGGATCAATATTTCCCCGCCCTCCATCTGCATCTTATTGATTTGTTCGTCTCTGCACAGCTTTCCTTTGCCTCACCCACACCAGAAACACACCTGTGTTACCCCTTTGTACCATTTGCTCTCATAGGTTACTGTGACATCTCCTTCCCTAAACCCTGAATACAAATCTTGTCAGTTCTAAGAGTCTATAGTTCTTCCTCTAGGATCAATATTTCCCCGCCCTCCATCTGCATCTTATTGATTTGTTCGTCTCTGCACAGCTTTCCTTTGCCTCACCCACACCAGAAACACACCTGTGTTACCCCTTTGTACCATTTGCTCTCATAGGTTACTGGCCACCTTGCCATTTTTTTTTTTTTTTTTTTTTTTGCAACAAATAAATTTATTACAGTTTCATTTATGAGGAAAAATTGGAATAATACAAAAATATTAAAAAAAGAATAAACATTCACCTATACGATGAAATACCATATAGCTGTTAAATTATATTTAGAAGAATATTTTGTAAAATGAAAAAAGTTATTGAGGATTTAGCTCAGAGGAAAAGCAAATTATAAGACTGTATGGTTTGATTTAATTTTTAATATGTAACTATATTTTAAAAGGTTAGATGATAAAGCAGACACTGCAACACAAGCATAATGGTTAATCTGGTTGGTGGAATTATGGGTGATTTTTATTTTTTAAAAATATTTATTTCAGAAAGGGAGAGAGAGAGAGAGAGAGAATGAATTATCAATGATGAGAGAGAATCTTTGATTGGCTGCCTCCTGCACACCTCCTACTGGGGATCAAGCCTGCAACCTGGACATGTGCCCTTGACCAGAATCGAACCCTGGACCCTTCAGTCTGCAGGCTAATGTTCTGTCCACTGAGCCAAACCAGCTAGGGCGAATTATGGGTGATTTTAGAGTTTTATTTCATTTAGAGATACCTTGCCATTCTTAACTCCAGGGGCCGTTGTTGGGGCTAGTCTTTCTAGAAACACTTGTCACTGTAGCCCACCCAAAGACCTACACACTCTCTCTTCTACCCCCAAATGCCAGCCTTCTCTGCCTGCATCCTTTCTTTCTGTGTGCTCCGTCTTTGGCATGGTCTCTGGCATGTTCGTGCACTACACTCTAAACCTGCCTTCCACTATCTCTTCTGGAGTCCAACCTCCTCTTTTTCCTTTGCCCCTGCCAGCCTGCTGGACTCTAGAACCAGTCACCTCCTTACCACACCCACAAGTTCATGCACTGGGGCTGTTCCCCTTCCTGCTGAGCCTCTCCCTCTTAGTTCATCCCGCATCACTGTGGGATTCATCTTCAAAAATGCATCCTCAGCCATTTGCCTGCCCCAGAAACCTCTATCATCTCCCATTCCCCTCTCCTTCAGTATGTCCAGCTTGATTGCTCCTGGCCTGGCATTCCCATGCCCCCTGCTCCTGCTCCACCTGACCTTGTGGGCTTGCTCTCCACTCTTCCATCATCTCCACGCAACCCCCTTTCTCTTCCCAGTGCTCCCTTCAGCCCCGTGCTGTGACCTCCTGCTGCATCCTGCCTGCTCAGCTGCTCTTAGAGGCCTCCTTGCTATTGTTTTCCTCCAGCCCCACCTGAGCAGAAGCTCTCCCTCTGGTCCCTCCTGTGAGTCCCTTGTGTGGCCCCTGGACCTAGGAAGTACATGGTAACTGGAGGAAAGCATTGGCCTCATTGGTGAGGAGAGTCTTCCCTTTGCTCAAGGAGTTCCACCCCCTACCCTTACCCCCTTTGTCATGTGCTTACTTTCCCATTTTGCAAATGGGAAACAGACCCACAGAGATTGCAATACTCTGTAGCTGGTGGGTGCAGAGCTGGGGTTGACCCACATTCATCCGCCTGTAGAACCCTGCTCTTTCCACTCTTCCAGGCAGCCTGCTGGGCACCCCGCCCAGACAACACCCGGCCAGTGTGTCTGGAATGAATGCTGATAGCTTGGGACACTTGTTTGTCCTTTCATTTCTGGTTTTTTTTTTCTCTCTCTCTCTAAAATAACTGCTAGTCTCACTATCTTACTAGAATGCTAATGGTGATGCCATATAAATTGGTGGGCAGAGAGCCAGGTTTGAGAGTAAAATTTGGCCCCTCCCTGTAAGATGCAGAATTCCTTGGCTGTCTCTCTGTCTGACAGACCTGCATTGGCCTCTTTTGTTTTGTTTTTGTCAACTAAGTAGCTCCCAATCAAGCAAGAACATGTAAGTTTCTCCCCCTGTGCCCCAATTTTGAACTTTAAAGCAAGTTTCTCACGCCTGGTTCTTAACCCCAATCAGCTGATCTGGGAAGTGGAGTGACTCTCTTGGATCAGATGGTACCCTAGAACTTAGTGTCCACGTTCTGATGCCAACAGACAGACACACCACTGCCACCCAGGTGAGAGGCACTTCATCAGCCCCACTCCTGGGGTGCTCTCAGGTTCTCACCACCTTGACCTGACCTGAGTGGCCAGCGTCCATACAGAAAGCTACTACATATTCTCCCTCGAAGAAGACTCTAAGCCCCATTATCATTTGAGGTCCTTTCAGGGTGCCTGTATTTCAGTGTTAGAGTCCCCAGATATTCTTTCAGTGCCCTTAGTTGTGCAGTATTTTCTGCATCTCATTTTCCCCATCTGCAAATGGGGAATAACTCAGTTTTATATATCTGCCTCACAGCAGTGGAGTGTCAGGATCATGATGGGTATGCTGTCAATGTGTTTAGTATTTGTGTAGTGAGCCCTTCTTTCAGCAAGTATTTACTGGGCACCTTCGCTTTGCTGGGTGCTTTCTGGGCAGTGGGATGTAGTAGTGAGTGTGAAGACAATCCTGCCCCATGGAGCCGGGATTCTAAGGAGGGAGGCACAGCATAAGGAAATGAACAGGTACCTACAGAGTCTGTCCCATGGCAGCGGCATCATGCTGGGAGAACTAAAGCCAGACCCCATACATGAGGTCTGGAAGGGTCTCACTACGAAGGTGCCAAGGACTGAGCAGAAAAGGAGTTTTGGATTACTCAGTTTATCCTCCCAGTCATTCTGGTTGGTTTTATCCTCACTTTATAAAGGATAAACTGAGGCCAGTAGGCATTATGACACTTGTGAAAGGTCACATCCAGCAAGCTCTGCTCACTGTTCTTCTGACTCAGGTCTGGTCTCTGCATTGCACTGTAGTTTCCTGTTTTTTTAATAAAAAAGTTATTTTTAAGCTGCTAAGTGTTATAATTAACTGTGAGATCTCATTTATTTTTATTTTTTACTTATTTATTGTTATTATTTTGATTTCAGAGAGAGGAAGGGAGAGAGAGACATCATTGCCTCCTGCACGTACCCCGACTGGGGATTGAACCTGCAACCTGGGTATGCATCCTGATCGCTTCCTTCTTGCCTGCCCTCCTGTTCCCGCTTTTGTGTAGCTGAGTGCATGTTCAGGTCAGCTTCTCATGTGCACATTTGCCAAGGTCGCCTTCAGGGTGGCTTCTCAGCAAGGCATGCACTGACCCTGTCATCTTACCTTACCCACCCTTCCTGCCTGGCTGAAATAGTGCTGAGTGACCCAGACCCCCGCCTGCCCCTCTGCCCTGGAACTTGGCTTACCCATCCCTGACCCTTGCCCAGACTCTGGAGCCATGGCCGTGTCTCCTGCTGTCATGCCCCTCGGCACCCTGCTCTGTAGCCACGGGCTCACTCTGCCCACCTGTCTCCTCTTCCTGAGCCCCAGAGCACCATCCCACACACTTTTGTGTCCTCCATGCTTCCAGTGTGAACTCATTGTGTTTGTTGAATGAGAGAATGAATGAATGAATAAGTCCACAAGGTTGAGAACTGGTGAATCCAAGGGCAGACTACCTGTTAGGAAGTTTTCTGTGAAGGGTATGGGCGGCGGTAGCTTGAGGTAGAACTGGGATGGGGGACATTTCTGGGACTAGCACAAAGTTTTCACATGGAGCGGGTGGAAGGAGAGTGAGCAAGGAGAGAAGAGGACTCGAAACAGCCAGAGTTTGACCAGCGCTTACCCTGGTCAGTCCCTGTGATGGAGACGCTCATCCTCATTGTCCAAATGAAGAAACCAAGGCACCAAGAGGCTGTTCGCCCTCCCCACGGTTGCATAAAGGTTCCAGGGTTAGGGTAGGACTCGAGGTCACATTGTCTGGTGGTGCTGATGACCTCTGTGTCCTGCATCCTGCCTTAGGGCAGTGTGTCAGGGTGACCTCTGTTTCTTCCTCACTTCCTATTCTGGTAGATGGGCTGAGAGCGATGGTTTCCCAGGAGCACCGCAGCTTTCACACCTTGATTCTGTGTTCCTGTTCCTTCCTGACCTTCAGCCTCTCCGAATGACTCCTGGCCCTGAACTCCTTCCAGCTTTCTTATTTATCATGACATTTCATTGCTCATCTAAACTTTCAGTTGTGGTTCTTTTGCTCCTTGGTTCTCCTTGGGGGACTTTAGGTCTTACTTCCCCCTGTCCCCCTGTCATGTTCCCACCTCAGGCCCTGAATTCAGTGTGGGTCCGACACAGTCCTGTGCTGAATGGCGGCACAGGTCCTCAGCTTGTCCCTTGTCATGGGGTCATTTGGGTCCCTGGGGAGAGTTGTGTATCTCCCTTTAGATCCCTCTTGTGCTTCTCTCTATCCCCTTTTTTGTCCTATTTACAAAAGCAATGTGTGCTTGGAACCCTGGAGCGCTCAGAAAGCCACGAGGAGGCCAGTCCAAATCTCTGATAGTACATGGTGTCTCTCCAGCCACATTTAGATTCACATGGATGTGATTACTTCGTGCTTACCAGCCAGGTCCTAACTGTGGAGCTGGTTGGGGCCCTCCTCTCACTTATCGAATATCTGACGATCAGACCCCACTCATACATGTTCTGCCCATACTGTTTTTACTGCCATGTGGTTTTCTGTTCAGTGGAGACACAACAATTCTTTATTATCTTTACCAGTCCTTAGAGGTTTTCAGCCCTTCTCTGTCACCTGCAGTCACACCTCTAAGCTGGGCGAACTGAAGAAACTCTCTTGCCCTCCCTCTTCTGCCTAGCTGATCTCTTCTTCAGGAGGAGTCCTTACAGTGCTGGGAGAGCATATGTACACACGTGTGTGTGCGTGCGCACACACATGTGTATATTTTAAAGAAATGCTAGTTTTTATTGTTTGACAGAAGCATGATCGAGCTGGTGATAAAGCTGCTCTTTGTTTATCATATTTGACTGAGAAGCAGCTTGTACCTGAGGATCCTTGCCAGAGCAGAAACTCATCAGATGTTGGTCTTTAATTATGTAAAAGTTTAAACATAATGAAAGTCGCAGGAAGAGTTTAATGAGCTCCCATGTACCCACTACCCATTTACCATAGAGGCCAAAATTTGCAAATCTCTTTGCACCCGGCTACCATCTCCTGATCTTCCCATATTCATTTTTATTTCCGTCTTTTTTTTAAATCTTAGAAATAATAGTTCAGTATGCATCTCTAACAGTTAAGACTGTTTTTCTTTACATAACCACATTGCTGTCTCACACCTTACACAATATTTCTTAGTACTGTCTGATACCCAGTCCAGATTCAATTTACCTGATTGTCTAAAAATGGAACTTTGCATTTGGTTGAGGTCTCCTAAGTCCTTTTTTTTTTTAATTTTTAAATTTTGAGATGATTGTAGATTCACATACAGTAGCAAAAAATAATGCAGAGACATCTTGTGTATTCTTTTTTTTAAAAAGTACATTTTTATTGACTTTTAGAGACAGAGGAAGGGAGAGGGACAGGAAGATAGAAACATTAATGAGAAACATTATCCATCAACACGACTCCTACTGGAGATAGAGCTCACATGTGCCCTGACCAGGAATTGAACCATGGCCTCTTTGTTCCTGGGTTGGCGCTCAACCACTGAGCCACACTGTCCGGGCCATCCTGTGTATTCTTTACCCTCTTTCCTCTGGTGATAATGTCTTGGAGATCTATAGTTCGCCATCACAACCAAAACATGGGCATTACTCTTGTCGGATGCAGAACAGTTCCATTCCCACGGGGATCCTGAATTGCCCTTTTTTATTTAAAAAAAAAATGTTTTTATTGATTTTAGAGAGAGAGGAAGGGATAGGGAGAGAGAAAGAGTAACATCAATGAGAGAGAGAAACATTGATTGGCTACTTCCCACATGCCCCCTACTGGGGATCGAGCCCACAACCTGGGCATGTGCCTTGACCAGTAATCGAACCAGTGATCTCTCAGTGCATGGGACGACATTCAACCAACTGAGCCGCACTGGCCAAGGCCCCAGTTACCCATGTATAGCCACTCCCACTCCCTCCTCCCACCCTTTCCTTAACCCCTGGCAGTCACTAATCTGCTCATTTCTATGATTTCAGCATTTTTTTAAAAAATAAAGTGCCCAGGTGGGAAAACACTTATTTTTGAAATATATTTTTTATTGATTTCAGAGAGGAAGGGAGAAAGAGAGAGAGAGAGAGGAGAGAAACATCAATGATGAGAGAGTCATCGATCGGCTGCCTCCTGCACACCCCACACTGGGGATCGAGCCCGCAACCCGGGCATACGCCCCAACCAGGAATCGAACCATGACCTCTTGGTTTATAGGTTGATGCTCACTCACTGAGCTATGCTGGCCAGGCTGATTCAGCATTTTAATAACGTTATATAATGGAATTATTCAGTATGTAACCTTGGGAGATTAGCCTTTTCAATCAGCATGATCCTCTGCAGATTCTTCCAGATTTTTCCATGTGTCAGCAATTTGTTTCTTTTCATTGCCAAGCAGTATTCCATGGAACCATAATTCATTTAACCAATCCCAGAATATTGGAGATGTTTCCAGTTTTGGGTGATGATGAATGAAGCTGCACTAAACATTTGAATACAGCATGTTACATGAAGCTAAGTCTTCATGTCTCTGGATGAATACCCAAAACAGTTGCTGGGTTATGTGGTAGTGGTGTGTTTAATTTTTATTTGTTGTCCTAACCGGTTTGGCTCAGTGGATAGAGCGTCCGCCTGTGAACTCAAGGGTTCCAGGTTCGATTCCGGTCAAGGGCATGTACCTTGGTTGCGGGCACATCCACAGTAGGGGGTGTGCAGGAGGCAGCTGATCGATGTTTCTCTCTCATCGATGTTTCTAACTCTCTATCCCTCTCCCTTCCTCTCTGTAAAAAATCAATAAAATATATTTTTATTTGTTTGTTTTAAGAAATGGCAAAGTTGTTTTTCAGAGTAGCTGTGCATATTAACATTTCCTCTAACAATGTATGAGCAATCCAGTGTCTCTGCCTGCTCACCGGTGTTGCTATTTTAGCCATTCTCTAATAGTGTGTGCTGGTATCTCACTGTGGCTTTAATTTGTGTTTTCCTGATGGCTAACAATATGGTGGCCATCTTTTTTGTGCTTTTTTGCTGTATATTCTCTTTGGTGTCTTTTGCTCATGTTCTCATTGGACTGTTTGGTTTTTTGCTTTTAAGTTTTGAGAGTTGTTTATATATTCCAGATACTAGTCCTTTGTCAGATATGTGATTTGCAAGCATTTTCTCCCAGTTCAGAGCTTGTCTTTTTATCCTCTTATCAGGGTCTTTCGCAGAGCAAGCATTTTTTAGTTTTGATGAGATTCAGTTTATCCTCTGATGCAATAGGCTTTTGGTGTCAAATATAAGAACTCTCTGCCCAGCTCCTGATCCTGAATATCTTCACCTAGATTTTTTCCTAAAAGTTTTATAGTTTTACATTTAAGTCTGTGATCCATTTGGAGTTAATTTTTTAAAAATATATTTTTTTATTGTTTTCAGAGAGGAAGGGAGAGGGAAAGAGAGATGGAAACATCAATGATGCGAGAAACTCATTGATCAGCTGCCTCCTGCACGCCCCACACTGGGGATCGAGCCCGCAACTCAGGCATGTGCCTTTGCCCGGAATGGAACCTGAGACCCTTCAGTCGATAGGCTGACACTCTATCCACTGAGCCAAACCGGCTAGGGCCATGTGGAGTTAATTTTTATATAAAGTGTGAGACTTATGTCGAGTTCCATTTTCTTCTTCTGGCTGGATGTCCAGTTGCTCCAGCACCATTTGTTGAACAGGCCTCTTTCTTCCTGGATGGCTTTTACATCTTTGTCAGAAGTAGGCACATCTGTGTGGATCTGTTTCTGGGCTTTCCATTCTGTTCCATGGCTCTGTGTGTCTGTCTTTCCATCAATGCCACACTGTCTTTAAAAATTTTTTTAAATTGATTTTAGAGAGGAAGAGAGGGAGAAAGAGATAGAAACATCAATGATGAGAGAGAATCATTAATTGGCTGCCTCCTGTACACCTCCCACTGGAGATTGAGACCACAACTTGGACATGTGTCCTGACCAGGAATTGACCATGACTTCCTAGTTCATAGGTTGACGCTCAACCACTGAGCCACACAGGCCGGGCCACACTGTCTTGAATATTGTAGCTTTATAGCAAGCCTTGGAATCAGGTAGAGTAATTCCTCCTACTTTATTCTTCTGTTTCAGAGTTGTTTTATTCATCTTAGTTTCTTTGTCTTTCTATTTATATTTTATCTTTTAAAAATATTTTTTATTGATTTCTAGAGAGAGAGAAAGGAAGAGAGAGAGAAAAATTGCTTCTAACATGCCTCCTCACCAGGGATTGAGCCCGCAACCTGGGCATGTGTCCTGATCAGGAATAAATCAGTAACCTTTTGGTGCACGGGAAGACACCCAGCCAACTGAACCACACAGGCCAGGGCTCTATTTACATGTAAGAGTAATCCTTTGGGGTGGGTACACCATGCAGTGTGCAGATGATGTTTTATTGAGTTGTATACTTGAAGCCTGTATGATTTTGTGAACCAGTGCCACCTCAATAAATTTATTTTTTTTAAAAGAATAATCTTATTGGTGTCTACAAAGAATCTTCCTGGAGTTTGGTAGGGATTGAACTAAACCTGCATATCAGAGGCGACACATTTTTCACATGTTGTTGCATTGACCTTCAGAAAGGCTGGTCAGTTTATCTTTCTACCAGCATGGCACAAGACATGTTTCCATTTTGGCCAGTCCTGCAGATAACCTTTCTATGGCTTTTCCAACCTGATGGCAAACACTGACATTTTCTTCTAATTTTGCAATACATAAATTGAACATTTTCCCCTAACTTTACTGCATCTCTTCTTTCTGAATTGTCTTTTTCTTACCCTTTGCTCATTTTTAAAATTGGGATATCTGTCTTTTTCCTTGAGCTTTATAAATGCTCTTTCTCACATTCAAGTTCTTCTCCTCTTGGTAATGCTTACCTTAGCTGTGGTTTAGGAACCTCTGATCGGGCAATCAGAGGGAGCTGTCAGTTCCAGAAAGATTTGGGATGCCCAGTGTTTCCTGACAAATTTTGAGTGATAGTGAATTAAGTTCTAGTTTTCTCACCTGCAGAATGTGGCTGGGCATATGGCCTAGATCCGGGGTGGGCAAACTTTTTGACTCGAGGGCCACAATGGGTTCTTAAACTGGACCGGAGGGCCGGAACAAAAGCATGGATGGAGTGTTTGTGTGAACTAATATAAATTCAAAGTAAACATCATTACATAAAAGGGTACGGTCTTTTTTTTTTTTTTAGTTTTATTCATTTCAAACGGGCCGCATCCGGCCCGCGGGCCGTAGTTTGCCCACGGCTGGCCTAGATAATGGCTATGCAAGCAACAAGGGTAACTATCCCTACGTGGAAGGCAAAAATGCAAGGATTATCAAGCAAGTACTTCTTCAGGCCCTGGTTTTTTTGCAACATTATTTGGTTTTCCACATAGGTACTCACACCAGCATGTCTTTTGGTGTTATGTGCCCAACTTCCTGCAAAACTTGGCAAGAGCATATTGAAACACAGCCCTGATGGGGTCTCAGTTTTCCTGGGGAAATGGCAGGTTGTGCTGGTTTTCAAGTCAGGGTATATGCTCAACTTGTGTCCTGCACTTTGACCTTGTCTGTTGAATAAAATGTACCATCATGTGATCTCCTGTGCATTTTGCCAGGTGAGTATGTGCAGGAGGCCGTGCTGTGGCCCAGCGCTTGGCTCTGTCATGTCTGGGCTGTTTTTGCAGGGAACACACTAGCTTAGGGCTACATGCCTAGGTGGTTCTCTGGTTCCGTCACTCATTGGCTCTGTGACCCTGAGTCTCCCCACCTGTTAGTTGGGGGGCTATAATACTACCTGCCCATAGCGTTATTGGGGAGGATTAAATGAGATGCAGGATAGAAAACACGCGAGTGCTCAATAAATATGATCCACTATCAGAACAAAGAATTACAGATACTTTTCTAAAACTTGTATAATGAAAACTAATTTCCTTTAGAAAGAAATGTCATCTTGAACTGAGCAAGGTCAGGGATCATTGGCATGTGAGCACATACTTCCAGCAGACTGGGAATTCTCCTGGTTCCAGGCATAAAGATTTAGGAGTCCTGCCATGGATGAATGTGAGGATCAAAGCTGGGTAGACTCAATTCTGGGGGCATTGGGAGTGGCATTAGGTATCAGGAGGGTCTTTCCTTCAAAATGTTTCTGCTGTGCCCTCATCTCAAGCTAGTTTTATCCACATTAAAATCGCATGAGCTCACCTAACTGTGGTGTTTTAAAGCTCTCTCAACAGAAGGGTGTGAAATCTCTGATGTGCCCTCTCCTGTCCCCCCAATTGTAAATTGCATCTGGGCTGGAGGAAGTTTTTATGTTCTTTCTCTTAGTATTTTATTTTTAAAAAATATTTTTATTGACTTCAGAGAGGAAGGAAGAGGGATAGAGAGATAGACCCATCCATGATAAGAGAGAATCATTGATTGGCTGCCTACTGCACACCCCACATTAGGGATTGAGCCCGCAACCCGAGCATGTGCCCTGACCCCAGAATTTGGGAATCAAACCATGACCTCCTGGTTCATAGGTTGACATTTAACCACTGAGCCATGCTGGCCGGGCTCTCTTAGTATTTTAAAACAAAGCCCTAGCTGGTTTGGCTCAGAGGATAGAGCGTTGGCCTGCGGACTGAAGGGTCCCGGGTTCAATTCCAGTCAAGGGCACATACGTCAGTTACAGGTTCCCCGGCCCTGGTCGGGATGTGTGCAGGAGGCAACTAGTCGATGTGTCTCTCTCGCATCATTGTTTCTCTCTGTCTCTCCCTTTTCCTTCCACTCTCTCAGTGGAAAAATATCCTCGGGTGAGATTAACATTAAATATAACATGAAGGTAGGCTCAGTGGTTTGAGCATTGACCCTCAGACTGAAAGGTCACCGGTTTGATTCCGGTCCAGTTGCACATACCTCGGTTGCAGGCTTGGTCCCCAGCCCCGTTTGGGACACATGTGAGAGGCAACCAATTGATGTATCTCTCTCACATTGATGTTTCTCTCTTTCTGTCTCTCCCCCTCCCTTCCACTCTCTCTAAAAATCAATGGAGCCCTGGCTAGCATGGCTCAGTGATTAGAGCATTGACCTGCACACCAGAGAGTCTCGGGTTTGAATCCTGGTCAAGGGCAGGTACCTGCGATGCTGGTTCAAACCCCGCCTCCAGCCAGGGCATGTGTAGGAGGCAACCAGTTGATGTGTCTCTCTCACATCGATGTTTCTCTCTTCTCTTTCTCTCTCTCTCTTCCACTCCTCCCTCCCTTCCACTCTCTATAAAAAATCAACAGAAAAAATATCCTTGGGTGAGGATTAAAAAAAACAACAACAATGGAAAAAGATATCCTGGGGTGAGGATTAACAAAAAAACAATAAGGTAAACAAAAAAAGTAAAACATGAAGGGAGCTTCCAGTCAAGACGGTGGCATAGGTAAACATGATCCTCGGAATCTCCCACAACCACATCATAAATACAACTAAGCTACAGAATAATTGTTATTCAGAACAGCCTGAAATTTACCTGCATAGAAGTCCTATAACTAAGGATATAAAGTAGAAGCCACATTGAAACTAGTAGGAGGGGCAGAGATGATGAACAGGCTGGTCTACACCCATGTGTGGTAGTTAAAAATCAGGAGGGATATCTCAGCTGTGGAAGTTTCCCCCAGGAGTCAGGGGTCCCGGCTCCCCCCCCCCCCCCCCCCCAGCCCAGGGTTCCAGTGCTGGGAAAAGAAATCCCCATAACTTGTGGTTGTAAAAACCAGCAGAGATTGTGGCAAGTGAGATGGAGGGCTCTTGGAGTCCCAGGTGTTTCTCTTAAAAGACTTGCACGAATTTACTCAGACTCGCTCACTCTGAGCTCCAGAGCTGGGGCAGCAGCTCAGAAGGTGCCAGGGACATATGGAGAGGAACTGAATTGTTTGGCAGGAGGTTAAGAGCTGTAGGGGCAGCTTTCTCCCAGATAGAAGTGTTGGCAGAGGCCATTGTTCCTTTGCTGAGTGCTCCCCCACAGCCAGCAGGCAGGCACCATATCTGAGACACTGTCAATCTTGCTAATACTGTTCACCCCGCCCCACCCAACTTGTGGGTTCACCTAAGTCCTTTCCAGTGGCTTTTCCATACAAATAGCCTGTCTTGGCTCATGCTGCCAACTTTCCTAAAATCTCTCACCTAGCAGCATCTGGCCTCTGTGTACCCTGTACCTCTTTTTTAAAAAAATATATATGTTTTTATTTTAGAGAGAGGAAGGGAGAGGGAGAGAGAGAAACATTAATGATGAGAGAGAATCATGGATAGTTTGTCTCCTGCAGGCCCCACACTGGGGATTGAGCCCGAAACCCGGGAATATGCCCTGACTGGGAATTGAACCCTGATCTCCTGGTTCACAGGTCGATGCTCAACCACTGAGCCACACCAGCCGGGCTACCCTGTACCTCTTGCTAAGTGGCCTCAGGCATGGCGCCAGTGTCAACCGGCCTTGTTTTGCAGCTTGGCCTCTGCTGGGCACCTCTGAGCCCAGCGCAAGTAGAGTAGCAACCATCTGCAGATCACTTTGTAGGTCATGCCAGGTGGCCCTGGGCAGAGCACAGGCAGTGGTTGACCTTGGCCTGCATCTCCCAGGAGGCCACAGATCCAGTGCATCTGGTGGACAGCTTTAGACCACACTGAAGCACCACCCAAACACCTCCATGAGCAACAAACTCAAGGGGTTGACTTGGTGGGTACCTGAGCCTTGCTGAAGTGAGTTCTGCTCCATGAGGTCAGCCCCTGCAGAGCAGATCTTCCATGGTGTCTGTGGCCAGTCCTTCCAGCCAATTGCCCTTCCCCCCCCATTGATATGCCAATAGTAATCAAGGCTCAGCTACAACAGGATGGTGCACAGAGCCCACATGGGGTGTGTGTGGGGGGCACTTCTGGAGTACCCAGCTCAGGTGACTGGGGAGGCTGCGCCACTGGGCTCTACATGACACCTACTACATAGGCCACTCTATTGAGACTGGGAGATATACCAGCTCTACATAGAAACAAACATAGGGAGGCAGCCAAAATAAGGAGACAAAAAGACATGTCCCAAATGAAAGACTAGAACAAAAACTACAGAAAAGGAACTAAACAAAATGGAGACAAGCAATCTACTAGATGCAGAGTTCAAAACACTGGTTATAATGATGCTCAATGAACTTAGGGGAAGAGTAGGGGAACTTAGAACTTCAACAGAGAGATAGGAAACATACATATGGAGATAGAAAAGCCCAACTGGAGTGGCTCAGTTGGTTGAGCAATCTCCTGTGCACCAAAGGATTGCTGATTTGATTCCCAATCAGGCAGTCAGGACACATGCCTGGGTTTGATCCCCAGTCAAGGTGTGTGTGGAAGCCAACCGCTTGATGTTTCTCTCTTATATCGATGTTTCTCTCTCTCCCCCCTTCCTCTCTCTAAGCATGTCCTCGGGTGAGGATTTAAAAATGGAGATAGAAAACATAAAAAAAGAACCAGTCAGAAATGAAGAATACATGAACTAAAACAAGGAATACACTATAGGGAATCAACAGTAGAGTAGATGAAGCAGAGAATCAAATTAGTGAGTTGGAAGACAAGGAAGCAGAAAATACCCAATCAGAACATCCAAAAGAAAAAAGAGTAAAAAAAAAAAAAAAAAATGAGGATCACATAAGGAGCCTCTGGGACAACATCAGCATCACGGGGGTGCCAGAAGGAGAAGAGAGAGCAAGAAATTGAAAACTTATTTGAAAAAATAATGATGGGAAACTTGCCTAACCAGGTGAAGGAAATAGACATACAAGTCCAGGAAGCATAGAGAGCCCCAAACAAGATGAACCCAAAAAGGCCCACACCAAGACAAATCATAATTAAAATGCCAAAGATTAAAGTCAAAGACTTTAAAAGCAGCAAGAGAAAAGCAGTTAGATCTTGGCCGGGTGGCTCAGCTGGTTGTAGCATTGTCCTGTACACCAAGAAGTGTGGGTTCAATTCCCTCTCAGGGCATATACCTAAGTTGCGGTTTGATCCCTGGTTGGGGCGCATATGGGAGACAATTGATATTTATTTCTCTAAAATTCAATAAGCATATCATTGGGTGAGGATTAAAAAAAGAGTAAAGCAGTTACTTACATACAAGGGAGCTCCATAAGACTGTCAGCTGATTCCTTAACTTATCAGGCCAGAAGGGAGTGGCAAAACATTCAAAGTAATGAAGAACAAGGACCTTCAACCAAGATTACTCTACCCAGCGCAACTATCATTTATTATTTAGATTAAAGGACAGATAAAAAGCTTCCCAGACAAGAAAAGGCTAAAGGAGTTCATCACCACCAAACCATTTTTACAAGAAATGTTAAAGGGACTTCTTTAAGATGAAGAGGAAAACAAAAGATGAAAAATATGAATAATAAAATGGCAATATATAAACAACTACTTTAAATGCAAATGGATTAAATGCTCCAATCAAAAGACATACAGAGGCTGAATGGATAATAAGACCCTTACATATGCTGTCTACAAGAGACTCACTCTGGTCCAAAGACAAACACTGAAAATAAAGGGATGGAAAAGACATATCATGAAGATGGAAACAAACCAACAAAAGATATGGGGTAGTTGAACAAAACAAAAAAATCTGGGGTAGCAATACTTATACCAGACAAAATAGACTTTAAAACAAAGACTACAAAAAGTGACAGAGATGAATCCAGCAATTTCACTTCTGGTATTTATCTGAAGAAACCCAAAACACTAACTTGAAAAGACATATACATCCATATTTTTGTTTGTTTTTAAAGGGATTTATTTATTCACTCATTTATTTCTCACCTGAGGATATGTTGAGAGAGAGAGAGAAAGAGAGAGACATCGATGGGGACCAAACCCACAACCTAGGTATGTGCTCTGACCAGGAATTCAACCCATGGCCTTAAGTGTGCAGGACAGTCTCTAACCACCTGAGCCACATCAGCCATATGTTTATTGAAGCATTATTTACAATAGCCAAGATATGGAAGCAACCTAAGTGTCTGTCAGTAGATGAATGGATAAAGAAGAAGTGGTGCATATATAGAGTAGAATATGATTCAGTCATAGAAAATGAAATCCTGCATCTGCAACAACCTGTATGGATGTAGAGGGTATTGTGCTGAGTAAATAAGTCAGACAAAGAAAGACAAACGCCAGATGACTTCACTTACCTGTGGAATCTAAAAAAAAAATAATGAGCAAGCAGAACAGAAACAGACTCACATACAGAGAATATTTTGACAGTTGCCAGATGGGAAGGGGGTTAAGGGGCTGGGTGATAAAGTTGAAGTATAAATTGGTATTTACAGAATAGTCATGGGGATGTAAAAAGGGAATATAGTCAACTAGAGGCCCGGTGCATGAAGTTCATGCGCTGGGGGGGAGGGTTCCCTCAGCCCAACCTGCGCCCTCTTGCAGTCTGGGACCCCTTGCTCCTTACTGCCCGCCTGCTTGCTGCTCCTTACCGCTCAACTCGCGGCTCCTGAGCGCTGCCGCGGAGGCGGTGGTGGGAGAGGCTCCCTCCACTGCCGCTGTGCTCACCAGCAGTAAGTCCAACTTCTGACCGAGTGGTGCTCCCCCTGTGGGAGTGCACTGACCACCAGGGGGCAGTCCTGCGTTGAGCACCTGCCCCCGGTGGTCAGTGCGCATCATAGCGACCAGTCGTTCTGGTTGTTCCGCCATAATGGTCACTTAGGCTTTTATTATATAGACTAGAGGCCCGGTGCACAAATTTGTGCACAGGTGGGGTCACTCGGGGCCCCCTCACCTGCTTCACCATCCTGCCTGTGGGGTGATCGATCGGGACTAGGCCCCCCGCCCAGCTCCTTCAGTGCCTAGGAGCTGGGTGGCAGCCCCGCCCCCCATCGCCACTGCTGGATACTGTCTGTGGGGTGATCGGTGGGGAGATCGGGCCCCTGCTCGCACCCACCTTGGCCTGGCGCTGCCCGCTCACCTGCTACACCATCCTACCGCAGTCCCGCTCTCGTCGGGGCCCATCGGGGCCAGCAGCACCTCCACTGCCTCCCGCTGCCAGCACTGCGTTGTGGATGCCCGTCATGTTCCACACCACCCCCTGGTGGTCAGCACATGTCATAGCGAGCAGTTAACTCCTGGTCAAATGACCACCCAAGGGGACAATTTGCATATTAGGCTTTTATTATATAGGATAATATTTAATAACTGTGGTGTCAAATGGGCACTAGATTTATGAGGGTGATCATTTTGTAAGTTATATAAATTTCTAATCATGGGGTTGAACACCTGGAACTAGTATAATATTGTACGTCAACTGTAATTAAAAATAAAAATTTGCTTCAAACTGATTGTCAAACTGCAGCGGGAAGGCCAGGGAGGGTTGGGGGGCAGGAGGGAGGGGGGTAAGAGATCAACCGAAGGACTTGTATGCATGCATATAAGCATAACTAATGGACATAAGACACTGGGGGGTAAGGGAGGCCAGGGGATTGTCAAGGGCTGGGGAGGGGGGAAGGACACATATGTAATACCCTTTGTAATACTTTTAGCAATAAAAAAAAAAAAAAATTTATTTAAAGAAGAAGACATGAAGAGCAACTAAAAGGTCAAACCAAAACTTACTGAAACTCATCCATAATTCAGACAATGCCTAGTTGAAGATGGCATTTTATTAGTACAGTGGGCTGATGAAGGAGAATGCCATGCCCGTCTTGCTTCCGTTCTTTATTTTAATTTTTATGTATTGATTTTAGAGAGAGGAAGGGCGAGAAAGACAGAGAGAGGGGAACATTGATTTGTTGTTCCACTTATTTATGCATTCATTGGTTGCTTCTTATATGTGCCCTTATCGGGGATCAAACCCATAACCTTGAACTACCCTGCCAGGGCCTTGCTTCTCTTACACTGAAATCCTTGTCCCCTGGCCTGTTCTCTTTCTGCCTTTGCCCAGTGCTTGGCCCTGGGCTTACTTTGGGGTTAGACATAGGCAGGCAGCTTGGAGGGCTTTGTCCTAGTAGCTTTGATGCATACTCTGGGAGCTGCTGCCCCACCAGCCAGCTGGTTGTACTGAGGTCTCTCTGCAAGCACTGGCCACACAGATTGTCCAACATTTGAGAGATTGATGGCATTAATAGCATGCATGTTCAGCCCTAGCTGGTTTGGCTCAGTGGATAGAGTGTCAGCCTGCAGACTGACAGGTTCCGAGTTCGATTCTGGTCAAGGGCACATGCCCAGTTGCGGGCTCAATCCCCTGTAGGGGTGTGCAGGAGGCAGCCAATCAATGATTCTCTCTCATCATTGATGTTTCTATCTCTCTCTCCCTCCCCCTTCCTCTCTGAAATCAATTAAAATATATTAAAATAGCATGCATATTCAGCTTTGTCGCAGTGGCATTTTGGGCAGCTTGCATGTGTAACCACCATCTATGTGAGAAAGTAGTGTGTTAAGAGGAAGTGCCGGTTAGATCTGGTGTTTTCCCTTCTTTCCTCCCCTTCTGCTTTTGCAGTAGCTGAATTATATGTAATGAAATCCAAACCTGTATCTGCTTCATTGCCCCAGTTTACCCAAGTTAAATCCCATAGTTAGAGAAGAGGGGCAGAGGCACAGTCTGGTCTTTCCATCAGTTGAGATGATTTGGGATTGACACCTGGCCCTAGACTGGAGTAAGTCCTCAGCACAGATGAGGGGAGCTTTGGGTCTGGTGCTTTAGACTTTTCTGGATTATTCAGGGCCTTGTTTCTCTTGCTCATGGATCTTGAAGCTCAAAGGCATTTGGGAAGTTTGAGACAATTGTTAACCCTGTCTTCCCCAAATACTGTAACTTTTTTCACTGGACTCACAGTAGCTTGGAAACCTTTCTTGCCTGCCTTGAGATTTTTTTTTTAAAAAAAACAAACACCCATGAGAAATGCACTTCATACCTGTGCCTTGCTGAATTTTGGTGGGAAGGGGACCTTTGTTGTCATTCCACTCTAGTGTCAGTGGCAAGTGCTGTGCTATATTGGCGCGGCCCTGTCACCTTGACTAAGAGATGACAAATAGCCTGCCTGACTTTACTTCCCCTGTCAGCCTTAATCCTCTGGGAGATGGGAGTGTTTTGAAGGCATGCCGAGTTTTAAACCTAGGAGGCCACACAGAGTGTGATGGTGGACACTGTCCCCTAAGATCATAAGGAGCTAAGGGTGACAGCCTCCCCCAGTGATGGTGTCAGGTAAGAGCTCTGGGCAGGGAGCTGATACAGCAGCATACTTCTTAATCCTCATTGGTGGTATCACCTTTTCTTTCTCAAGCCATCACTCATTACCTCCCAGCCTTTCTTACTTAGTTTTTTTTTTCTTTTTTTCTTCTTAATCCTGACCCAAGGGGATGTTCATTGATTTCAGAGAGAGAGGGAGGGAGAGATCGACATCTATCGGTTGCCTCTGTATATACCCTGACCCAGGATGGAACCTGCAACCTAGGTATGTGCCCTGCCTGGGACCCTGCCTGGGTCCCAGGCGCTGAGGGAGCCAGGAGGGGGGACCGGCACCAATCGATTGCCCCGCAGGCGAGATGGTGGAGCAGGTGAGGGGGTGGCGCCAGGTCACGGCGGGGTGCCAGGCAGGGCTGTTGAGCTGTGAGGCTGGAGGCTGGAGCTGGGGCCTTATCTATGCAGGCCACCCCGAAGGACCCCACCCCTGCACGAATTCATGCACTGGGCCTCTAGTATATAGGTAATGGTGTTGTCTTCACGTTTCTTTGCTCACTTAATCAACAGCAGGTTTGTATACTGCTTTGCTCCCTGCACACTGCAAGACACCAACACATTGCCCTAGCCGTTGTGGTTCGGTTGGGCATCATCCTGTGCACCAAAAGGTTGCTGGTTCAATTCCCAGTCAGGGCACATGCCCAGGTTGCGTTCGATCCCCAGTAGAGGGCATGCAAAAGGAGGAAGCCCGTCGATGTTTCTCTCACATCAATGTTGCTCTCCTTCTCCCTTCCTCTCTCTAAAAATCAATTTAAAAATCTTAAAAACAAACAAGCAAACCACCACCATGTGTCAGCCTTTATAGCCCACATCTTAGTGGCTGCTTAATTCCTTCCCATCTGCCCCTCCCCTGGTTACCCTCCCTTCCCCACGGGAAGAGAGATCCTGGATGTGGTGGGAAGTGCAAGGGCTCAGCTGCTAACCGGGCTGGATCCTTGACTTGCCACATGACACTGGACCAGGCAGTTAACAGCAGTGTCTCGGGGATTTATACTCTGGAGTGTGGAGTATCTTGTGCTGAGCCAAGGACTTTGAACTTCCTGCCTATCATAGTGGGAGTGTCACTGGCCAGTTCTTTTCCAGTGGGCTGGTCAATGTGCATTTCTGCATAGTCCCTTGGTGGCAGGTGGGGACAAAATCTGGGGCTGGGAAACCGGTTTGATGCTTGCATGTCTGGTGATTCATGATGACATGCAGAGACTCCTGATTCTGGAGCCAGAGAATGATCTCACAGTAAAAGGGTGTCTTTCTTTGAGCTCCCAGACACATTGAATTCCATCGTTCAGCACATGGAAATCGACTCTGGGCTGTCACTCCTGCCTGAACAACCATGTTGTTTGTATAGAAATTGGGATTTGTTAAAGAGCATTAACATTTCCTTTTTCTAATTCAAGTAAGTGTAGTGTCTATAGCTGAAAATAAACTGCAGTGTGTCTATAGAGGTTGTTTATTAAAGTGCAACTTCTTTCACTATTTTATATTTTGGTAATAAAATTGAGGGAGGGGTATGTCTACTTTTAACCAATATCTGGTTTTGTTTACAGATTCCCACTGGAAATCCATTATATGAGTCTTATTACAAGCAGGTAAGTTTCACTAGTATCTTTTTGGATGGAACTATAGAGTGAGTGACCCAGAAAGCACAGCCCTGTACTGAAGCCTGGTGTGACCTCTGGTCCCTTCTGTTCTCTGGATTATCAGCCCCAGTTAGTGTGGTGGATGCTGCCTTATCTGCTGCTCTGCTTCCTGAAGCTGCATCTCAGTGTCGCTCTCCCATTGCAGGTAGACCCAGCATACACAGGGAGAGTTGGAGCCAGTGAAGCTGCACTTTTTCTAAAGAAGTCTGGGCTCTCAGACATTATCCTTGGGAAGGTACGTCAAGACTGAGGGTGTTTCTGCGGCTGCCCTTGGGGCTTCCCCAGCAGGTGGAAGGATGTGCTCTGCAGACCCCTTTTCTTGGGGACAGGCCTCCTGGGAGTGGATAGGCCATTGCCACCCTCTGTAATAGGGCTGTAAAAGGTGGGTCCACATGCTCTGGTGGCAGCTGCCACTCGCTGCTTAGGTAGCAGATAAGAGGCTTGAGTGCTTCAGGGGTCTTGACAGCTTATGGATTTGTGTCAGCCTGGGAGCTGAATGGACCTGGGTGTTCTTGGGGCTCTGCCATGGACTGGCGGAGGGAGAGGCACAGGTCATTCACCTGCTACAAATTGGAGATTGCTCCGGCCTTCCCTTAAGACCTACCTATAATGGTGGTGGCTCCTGTTTTGTGAATAAATGAGCAGTGATCAGCAGTCACACTCATGAGAATTTTTCTGTTTTTACAGATATGGGACTTGGCCGACCCAGAAGGTAAAGGGTTCTTGGACAAACAGGTATATACACGTATGCTCAGACCAAGTGGAAGGGCCGGGTCAGAGCCCTCAGGCTGGCCGCCTCTGCACTTCCTTCCTGTTCGTACCACTGACATGTGTCACTAGACAAAAGTGCAGTTGTCAAATTGTTAAAACGGGAAGATTTTCTTTATAAATAAAGGCCTTTTGTTGAACATTTGGAACCATCTTTCATGGTTAGCATATCTTTTCATATTTTGTGTGCTTACAAGTGATTAAAATGTTTTCAAAAACATTTTATTTTGAAATAACTTCCGACTCTCATGGAAGTTGCAGAAATGGTTCAGAGTTCCCCGTGTCTCCTTCCTTACCTCCCCCACTGAGAGCTGCTTATGTCACTATAGTACAATGATCAGAGCCAAGGCAGTACTAAAACAGTAAGAGACCTTACTCAGAGCTGACCAGTTTTATAAGCACTTCTTTGGGTGTTTTTTTTTTTTTGGTGTGTGTCGTTCTGTATCATGTTATCACTTGCATAGATTCCCATAACCATCACCACAGTCAGGACATAGACCTGCCCCAACACCACAGTGAATCAATCCCTCATCTGCTGCCCTTGGTAGTCACACCATACTCCCTGGCAACTGCTGGTTCCTTCTCCATTTCAATTTCATCATTTCAAGAATGTTCTATAAATGGAAATTTATAGTACTTACAAATGATATTAAATGGTCATATTTTAATTTATCTCAGCTTTTCCCTAAACTGCATTCCAAGGGATGTTTTTCCTGGTATCTCACAGTTTAGGATCTGATCCACTGGGAAAGCATCATCCACTATTCCCCCCTCCTTGAGGTTCACACTATGTATCTGCATGTATAAGGTCTGAATATCCTCAAAGGAAAGAAGCCTGTTACCTTTTCCTAATTTAGCCCCCCTAAACTTATGCCCCCCCTTTTAAAAATATATTTTTTATTGATTTCAGAGAGGAAGGGAGAGAGAGAGAGAGAGAGAGAGAGAGAGAGAATATCATTGATTGGCTGCCTTCTACTGGGGATTGAGCCTGAAACCCAGGCATGTACCCTTGACCAGAATTGAACCCGGGATCCTTCAGTCCACAGGCCGATGCTCTATCCACTGAGCCAAACCGGCTAGGGCTTATGTCCTCTTTATTTGACACTCTACATGGGCATTCTGTGGCCAGCAGCTTGAGGAAGACTGATCTATTGCTTATCTCTTTGAAGACATTAAAAAAATACTGTAATTGTAGTTTTAAAACAGTCCATGTTAAAACAAACAAAAAATGTTAAAAAAAATAAAACAGTCTATGTTCTGGATCCAGTTGATCAATTAAAAAAAATTAGGTGATGCTTCATGAGTTCACTAAGCCTGTGGTGAGGCTTGTTCAGGGTTAGGAGGAGGGCAGGGAGGAGCCAAGGCTGCGGATTGCCTAGTTCAGGTCCTTTGTCCCTGCATGGTAGGTGAAGTCCACCTCGGGCCATGACAGGTGGAGGTGGGTGGGCAGGGGATGCCCTCTTCAGTGAGGCCAGCCAAGGGGATCACAGGAATCCTGAATGTAAATTCCCCAACAGCAGTGTCTATTTCAAACCATTTTTAAAAAGTCACACATATGAGCCATAATTCATAGTCTTAAACATGTTAAGCTTGCTAGTTATACAATCTAGCATTTCCTAAGTGTTGGGAGCTGATTATTTTTGAAAATACATTTATTTGAAATTTTACAGCATGCAGCATGCAAATGGGCTAAGTCTGTTTTAGCATACTCATTTAAACAATGCTCCCAGGGTGAGATCAGTTCACCTTGACACTGTAAGTGACTTTTGCACATGCAGTCTCTGTTGACGTGAACTGAAATCCCTTTCCCTAAAGCAGCGGTTCTCAACCTATGGGTCGTGACCCCTTTGGGGGTCGAACAACCCTTTCACAGGGGTCGCCTAAATACATCCTGCATATCAGATATTTACATTATGATTCATAACAGTAGCAACATTACAGTTATGAAGTAGCAACGAAAATAATTTTATGGTTGGGGGTCACCACAACATGAGGAACTGTATTAAAGGGTCTCGGCATTAGGAAGGTTGAGAACCATAAAGCCTGCTGCCACAGACAGCTCTTCCTCTGCTGCCACTGCCGGCTGGGTAGGATTTATACATCCTCCTTCTTTTGGATTTGCAGGGTTTCTATGTTGCACTGAGACTAGTGGCCTGTGCACAGAGTGGCCATGAAGTTACCTTGAGCAATCTGAATTTGAACATGCCACCGCCTAAATTCGTAAGTGTCAAAATCCTTCCAATTCACCTTGTAATACCACCCATTTGTATCTGTCTGTCTGCCTGCCTCTCTCTCCATGTTTTCTTTCTCCCTTTTTTATTGAGATGAAATTCACATAACCTAAAATTATGAACAATTTGGTGACATTTCATGCATTCACAATATTGTGCAACCATTACCTCTATCTACTTCTAGAACATTTTCATCACCCCAAAAGGAAGCCCTCTACCCATTAAGTAATCACTCCCTATTTCCCCTTCCCCAGCCACTGGCAGCCACTAATCTGCTTCTGTCTCTGGTTTGCCCGTTCTAGACATTTTATGGAATCATACATCTGACTTTCACTCAGTATAATGTCAAGATTCATCCACTTTGTAGTGTGTGTCGATGCTTCATTCCTTTTCATGGCTGAGAAAGATTGCATTGTACGACCCACCCATTTGTTTAATCTGCTCATCTGCTAGTGGACATAAAAATTCATATATAAGGATTTGCACACCTGTTTTCACTTCTTTTCAGTGCAAACCTCAGAGTAGAATTGCTGGGTCTTATGGCCATTGTGTTTGACTTTTTGAGGTCTTCCCCCTTTGTTTTAATAATTATTTTGAGAGTATGTTTATTCAAGCTGGGGACAGTGAAACAAGGAAGGGCCTTGGATATAGGAAACAACAGGAGAAAGACTATGTGGGGCTGCTTTGGCTCTGGAAACGTTAGGGGAAAGAACTGAGCCAAGGTGTGGCTGCTGTCAGCTCGCTGGAAAGGCAGAGAAAGGGGGGCCTTGGAGACAGGTTCAGGGGGTAAGCCTGGGATGAGCTGCCGTTGCCCATTGCTTCCCTGGTTGCAAGTCTCCTGGGGTCCCTTGAAGTTTAGGAGATGCATGCCTGAGAGGGAAGAAGAGGGGGGAGGGAAAGCATGGGTATGTTCCCAAGAGGGTGAGCGCACCAGGTCTTCCCCTGTTGTGAAAGCACTTTGAAATGTGTATCCTTAACATAAACACATCCTCCTGTAATTGAATTCTGTGTCAGTCACAGCAGATTCTTTCTCTTTTCTCCCCAGCATGACACCAGCAGCCCTTTGATGGTCACACCACCTTCTGCAGAGGCTCTTTGGGCTGTGAGAGTAAGTGACAGGGGTGACACCCCTTGGCTGTCCTTCATGTGCAGTTGTTTAGCCATTTATAATGTTGATTCAAATATTTTATAGGATTGTGTCTTCTGTATTTCAGAGTGAATATGCCATAGAATTGGGATGAAATACTTTTTCGAATGAAAGTCTTTAGAGCAGCTATGGCCTTGCATTTCTAGGTCATGTTCTGTGGTTTCTGCTGCTTGGATTGGTTAATCAGGATAGAGGGGAAATTGTGAGAACTTGCAAGCTTTAGGACCTCCAGCATGTCTTTGCAACTCTTTCTATCATTTCCAGCTAGCTTATGTGTTATCACCCTTCCTTCTCTGATGTTTTCATTGCTTTTTGAAGCTTCTCTCAGCACATAAACTTTTAAGAAAGAGATGTTACAGCTGGAAAGCTGTGTTACTGCTTCTAGAAAGAGAAAAATGAGTGGTGTCTTCCAATAAGTGCAGAATGACTCCTAAAGGAAATGCACATGGGGATGCAGAGATGGTCCCTCAGATAATGATGAGACTTCCTCACTCCTACTCACTGTGAGAGGATTGTCACATTTCCTCACTTTTATTTGGCTTAAATACTGACATTAACAACAGTCTTGCTATAAAATATTGACCCCCTCCAGCCCCCAAGTGCTTCTTTTCTGTTTTTACGTAGTTGGTCTGTTCTCTTCTTGGAAAGGTTTAGATGGAGAGAGGTCTGTGCAGAGACAGGGCAGGCAGAGGCCTCATGTGACCAAGGAGTGGTGAGGTTTCCTCTGTGAGCAGTCGAGCAGTTTGCTGGTGGTGATCCCAGTAGCAAAGGACTTTTTCTTTATCCATCGTTCAGTTGCATGATGCTTGCTTTGAAAAAGGGCTGCTTTGTCATGAAAAATGGCACCAAAGAGATCTTATTCCTTGAACATTTCTGGTCTCTTTCTGGTGGGGGCCATGTGGAGGCCTCAGGAAGAGGGCTTGGAGCTGAGGAGCCTTTGAGGCCTTTAGGAAGGTAGAGAGTCAGGGTAGAAGTGGGGCTGGGATGGGGTAGACTGTTTTCAAGAGAGATTCCATTCAGAGAGAACAGTGACAAACAAACCTGAAGGGCCAAGTGTTCTTTTCTGTTGTGAAAGTTTCTGGATTTCTTGAAGCACCAAGTCACTGAGCCTGACAGATCAGCGGGAGAAGCCCAATGCTCAAGGCAGACATAGAGTGTTTGGCTTCTTATTGCTCACAGTGGCTCATATGTGCGGTGTCTGGTCATCATCTTGTTCTTTTTTTGTGTGTGTGTGATTAAATACACGTAACAAAGTTCACCATCTTAATGATTTTTAAGTGTACAGTTCAGTTGTGTTAAGTACATTCACATTGTGCAGCCATCACCACTATCCATTCTTAGAACTTGTTGATATTCTAAACACAAACTCTGTCTCCATTAAACACTAACTCCCCATTCACTTCTCTCAGCCCCCAACACCCACCATTCTACTTTCTGTCTCTGTGAGTTTGACCACTTTAGGGACCTCATATAAGTGGAATTACACAGAATTTGTCCTTGGTGTCTGGCTTATTTCACTTAGCATAATGTCCTCCGGACTCATCCATACTGAAGCTTGTGTCAGAATTCCCTCCTTTTTAAGATTGAATGATACTCCAGTGTCTGTGTGAACCACATTTTGCTGCTGCTTTCTTTTTTTGAGGAACACTTGTTGAGAGTGTTTTCCTAGGACTCCCAGTGGTTTCAGCTTGTAGTCAGAGCGGGTGGTGAGAGGTCTTCGGTCTCCTGGTTGCAATTACTGCAGGCTCTATCTCTGCAGGAGGCATATTGGAATCTCCCACCCAAAACTTCCTCACCAACAGCCCCTTTATATGCTGTCCTCATGTCATATTTCAAAATAGCAGGAGCTACTGCTCTGCCCAGACCTTCACTCTGTTAATGAGGAATTTTTATTATTTATTATTTTACTGTTAGACACAGGGAACTTCCTAGTTTAATGCTGATTTGGATAACTAGTTACTTAAATGTTTGTTTTATTTTTTTAAAATATGTTTTTATTAATTTCAGAGAGGAAGGAAGAGGGAGAGAGAGATAGAAACATCAATGATAAGAGAGAATCATTGATTGGCTGCTTCCTGCACACTCCACACTGGGGATCGAGCCTGCAACCCAGGCGTGTGCCCTTGACCGGAATCGAACCTGGGACCCTTCAACCTGCAGGCTGATGCTCTATCCACTAAGCCAAACTGACTAGGGCTAATATATTTTTATTGATTTTAGAGAGAGGAAGGGGGAGGGATAGAGAGATAGAAACATTGATGAGAGAGAAACATTGATCGGCTGCTTCCTGCACGATTCCCCCTCCTGGGGATTGAGCCTGCAGCCTAGGCACATGCCCTGACTGGGAATCGAACCATGATCTTCTGATTCATGGGCCGAAGCTCAACCACTGAGCTACACTGTCCGGGCAAATCTTTGGTTTACTTTTATATTTGGTTCTTTAATTCTGTTAGTTCTGTAGATTGATATCCAGATTTAGTTCCTTGTTTAAAGAACTAAAATCCATGCATGCTCTTGTCCTAGGACACAGATGGAGTGATCTTTATCTCCCTGGCAGCCTCTGGGGTCAGATCCTCTCTCTCCTATTGATCTTGACTGCCAGATCCATGGGTATCAGAGGAGGTTTCTTGCAGGGCATAAGTTCATTCTGGAACTGCTGTAAGACTGTCTTGTGCATTTAGGTGAGGCCTGGGGTGGATCCTTGCCCACGTTCATTGAACTTCCAGCTCAAATCCATGCATGCTCTTGTCCTAGGACACAGATGGAGTGATCTTTATCTCCCTGGCAGCCTCTGGGGTCAGATCCTCTCTCTCCTATTGATCTTGACTGCCAGATCCATGGGTATCAGAGGAGGTTTCTTGCAGGGCATAAGTTCATTCTGGAACTGCTGTAAGACTATCTTGTGCATTTAGGTGGATCCTCGCCCACGTTCATTGAGCTTCCAGCTTGCTTTAGACTCTCCCACAGGCCCACTTTTTTACTCACTTGGGCTATTTCTTTCCAACTAGGTGGAAGAAAAGGCAAAATTCGATGGAATTTTTGAAAGCTTGTTACCTATAAATGGCTTGCTCTCTGGAGACAAAGTTAAGCCAGTTCTCATGAACTCAAAGTTGCCTCTTGATGTCCTGGGCAGGGTAAGTGGTTTTCTCACCTCCCTAAAGGCTGCAGATTCTGCTGGCCCCATGTTTGCTGTCCACAGACACTCCCTAGGCTTTACACATGGCTCATTCAGGTGGCAGACTACAGGTTGAGAAGGCCAGGCTGTGACAGCATGATCAGAGGCAGCCTGGCATGCTGGGTAGTGCCATTCTACCCCCAGGGGACATGAGCAATGTCTGGAGCAGTTTGGGCTGTCCCACCTGGCTTGGGTGCTGTTGGCATCATGTGGATGGAGGCCAGAGGTGCTGCACAACACCCTAGGATGCCCCACAAAGAATGATTTGGCCCATGTCAGTGGGGAAGCCCTGGGCACAGGGAGGACTGTGGAGGCAGGAAGGCCCATTCCTAATACTGGTTCCCCCACACATACACTGTATCTTTGGGAAAGTTACTTTTCTGCTTCCTAAATGAAAAGGCATAAAGCCCTCAGCCCAATACTGAACACCTTTATTTTTTTATTTTTTACTAACATTTAGAAATTCCACCAAATCATTTGTACTAGTTATATGAAGCTTTAAAATTAGCTCATGTCTTATGGAAATGGTTTCATTATTAAAATTTTTTATAGCCATTTTCAGGGACCTTAATGACTTCAATGTCTTTAAGGCTTGTAACATGGCTTTACTATTGCCAGCTTTTCTGAAAACCTTTTAGAGGGCATTCCTATGCTTGAGGGGACTATGAATACTCTGGTGTCCCTAGATTTCAAGGGGGAGTCCCAGGAGGCTGGCCTGGGGTGCAGGACCTGTTAAGGGTACTGGGGACTCCGTGTGCCAGACTGAGGAGTTGTCATCAGGGCATGGTAGTGTCAGAGTTTGTTCTAGAGCAGTCCCTGTAGTTACCCTGGGGATAGTACTAAAGGCAGGGAGGCCAGCTGGAGGCTCTGGCCTCTGGAATGTTTGAGAGGTCATAGCCAAGGACACAGCAGGGTGGAGAGTTAACTTGGGTCATTGCCTCAATTGTGCTTTAAAAAATCTGGCACGTGGCCTTTTTCTAGGAACTCATACCTGTCTGCCTGGTCTTCAGGTCCTACGTAAGCCTAGCACAAGCCTAGCACCTGACTCACCATCTGCTGATGGGAGAGGAGATGAGACACCACAGACCTGCTCGACCACATGCCCACGACTGTGTGGGCGGGGTGGTGGTGGCGGGGGGTCGTCTTATGTTTAGAGCAACACCTGTGCCAAAAAACAAACTATCTTTCTAGCTAAGATTTCTTTGTGAGGTGATAAAGAAAAAAATCAGGGAGGATGTGATTACAATCATGATCATTTGTTAGAGAAAATCATGAACATAATATGACAGAATGGTTCTTGGAACTCATAATACTTCATTGGATGATGGTTTTTCAGAGAGTCTGCAGATTGGTTCTTAATGCATTTTGATTGCCTTGTTTTAACTCCAGCATGCACTCAGAATCTGAGTTCTGGTGGGCTCTCTTGCCACACACCAGCCCTTCCTCCCCCAGTAAGCCTTGGTACGTCCCACCCCCCAGTAAGCCTTGCTGCTCTTTCCCTTGCAGGTCTGGGACCTCAGTGACATTGACAAGGATGGACATCTGGACAGAGATGAGTTTGCTGTGGTAGGCCCCCACTGTGACTCTCTTTCCTCACTCTGTTGTGCCTCTCATGGTGTGGGGAAGGTTTCTGAACTTATTTTTTCTTTAATTTTTAAAAATGTTTATTTAGATACTAGAAGCCCAGTGCACAAAATTTGTGCACTCAGGCGGGGGTGGGGGGGTCCCCTCAGCCTAGCCTGCACCCTCTCATAGTCCGGGAGCCCTTGAGGGATGTCTGATTGCCAGCTTAGGCCCGCTCCCTGCAACATCCTTAGCACGGCCCCACCACGGCCGCTGCGCTCGCCAGGCGTGAGCGCGGCTTTTGGCTGAGTGGCGCTCTCCCTGTGGGAGCGCACTGACCACCAGGGGGCAGCTCCTGCATTGAGCATCTGCCCCCTGGTGGTCACTGTGCATTAGAGCACCGGTTGTTCCGCTGTTCGGTCGATTTGCATGTTAGCCTTTTCTTATATAGGATAATTTAGATTTAAAGAAAAGTTATAGTAAACACCCTTCACTCAGATTCTATTTTACCACATTTATCTTTTTTTCCTCCCTTTCTTCCTCTCTCTCTCTCTCTCTCTCTCTCTCTATGAGTAAATGTATATATGTATACACATCCATGAATTTTCTTACATAACCATTTTCCATTTTAAAACCAGGAAATGAGCTTTGAAATTATTTAATTTATTATAGTAATTATTCTTATA
>NW_005353498.1:247624-326839 GCF_000412655.1 Myotis brandtii | reverse complement strand
TTTTTTAAAAATATTTTTATTGATTTTAGAGAAAGGAAGGGAGAGGGAGAGAGAAACATCAATGATGAGAGAGAATCATTCATTGGCTGCCTCCTGTAAGCCTCCTCCTGGGGATTGAGCTCACAACCTGGGCATGTGCCCTGACCTGGAATTGAACCCTGACCTCCTGGTTCATGGGTTGACACTCAACCACTGAGCTATACCAACCAGGCTATATTACTATATTATATCATCTACTATATAATCTAAGGATATTATTCATATTTTTGCCAATTTTCTGCAAAATGTCCTTTGTAGTTAAAGAGACTCCAGCCTGGTATGTTCTGTTCTGTAACCCTGTTTCTTTTGTGTCCTCTAATCTGGGGCAGCTCTGTCTTCATGTCCCATGGCACACATGGGCATTTGAAGAGTGCCCCTCAGTATGGGGTTGTCTCTTGTTCTCTCTGATGATCCAGGCCGTGCACCTTTATGGGATATGTGTTCTCCTGGGGTATCCATAGGACATGTGATGTCTTATGGCAAGTCATCTCTAGAACGTGTGATGTCTTATTACATGTCATTGCGACAGTGTCAATTCTTGATTGAGGTCAGGGTGGAGGCTGCTGTAGTTATTCTTTTTCTTCGTGTTCAGTGTCTTGTGAGAGACACATGGAGACTGAACACCCTGATACCCCTCTGATTCTCACCTGCTCGTCCTCCCATCCTCCCAGGAGTGTTGACTCCATCAGTTAGGATTCTGGTGGTTGCAGGTGGGGATCTTGTAATTCCATCATTCCTTGTGCATTTTCTAGCTAGCCTTCTACCGTCAGGAATTTGTTTCTATCAGAGTGGACTATGGATGCGTCCTCTGCTTCACGGTTTGTAATCCTTTACTGGCCTGACTTATTTTGCCCAGTGGGAGCTCTTCCCAGTTGACTCCTTTGTCCTTTGGTCACATCCCATCATTCTCTGACCAGTTGTTTCCTCATGGCACAGTAAGACCCGCCTGGCTCCCCCAGTCAGTCCTTTTTCCAGGGCGTCCCAGTCCTTGTAGTGGTGAATGTTGTTGGAAACCAGAATCTGGGCACTGGGGTGCTCAGTACCCCTGGGGTGCTCCTGTTCCACGTTGGCTTCTGTCTGGGCCTAAACCCAGGCACTCTCACCCTCTTCTTTTAGTGACAGAAGTGGAACTGTGTGCAGATAGGGCTCTTCTGTCCTATGCGCTACCTTCCCATATAGCTGCCCTCCCTGCACAGCCCTGCAGCGACCTATCCGCTTCTTCAGCTTCCCGGTGGGCTGGGCTGACCTCTCCTTGAGCCTGCCCTCTTCATCCTGTGCCCCTGTCAGTCTGTCCCTCCTCTTCTCTCTCCCTTCCACCTCATCCCCATGTTGGACCTTCCTCCCATTCATAGGATTTATTCACTTACCTCATTCCATTACATCTCAAACAAAGAATAAAGTAGTCCCTTGTAGTTAAGGATAAGGCTTTAATAAACAGCAATTAAGTTCAAAGGTTCCCCCCCCCGCCCCCCCCAAAGAACAAAATTGAAAAAAAAATACCACAATTGTGAATTATCTGGGAATACCCAACCATATCCCTCTGTTCTAGGAATTTTAAATATCTTTAAAATGTGATTTTCACAACATATACATGAATAGAAGCGTCTTCCTATCTTTACTATATTATGTGTATAAAGCCTTTGAGCTTTTAAGCTTCTAGGTTAAATCTAAACCATTTTACAAGGGAATTACAGATTTCTCTTACCATCCCCCTTCATAATCCCTTACGCCAGGAGTGGGGAACGTCCAGCCTGAGGGCCATATAAGGCCCATGAAATGATTTGGTCTGGCCCTGCCAAGGCATTAGGGGTGAGTTAATTAAATGTTTGACAAAATATAGCAGGCTAATTTTTTTGTATTATGAATTTAGCTTTTATTCAAAATTAAATAAGCAAAAGCAAGTTTTTCAGAAACTCACAAATTATTTACATAAAAGAAAGTTAATAGGGATAGTCCTAAAGCAGGCTAATTTTTAAGTTGATAATTTTGTATGGCTCACAAATGATGTTATAGTTATCCAAATGGCCCTTGGCAGAAAAAAGTTTCCCCACCCCTGCCTTACACCTAACAAGTATTCAGTTGTGTTTTCTCCACTCATGTCAACTCTGTTCTGCCTTTTTACTTTGAGCATTTTCCATGTTTCTCCATCCTATTGTTTTCACTGGTTGTCCATTATTATTATTTTTTTTTGTATAGTAAAATATAACATAAAATTTACCATCTTAATAATTTTTAAGTGTCCAATTCAGTGGCATTAAGTACATTCACATTGTTGTGCCATCCCCACTTCCATCCATCTCCAGAACTCTCTACATCTTGCAAAACTGAAACCCTGCCCTTATTAAACATGAAACTCCCCAGTCTCCTCCCCTTGCTCCCTCATTATTTATTTTTTCATATTTCTTTTGACTGCATTTGACTTAAAGTGTTCATATCATTGAAGCGTCCTTGGTGTGGTCCTCAGGAATGGGGTGATTGGCCCGGAGTGAACCAGGAATGGGCCTCTTTCTTCTCACAGCTTCATGAGCCCCAAGTTTCTCTCTCTCTCTCTCTCTCTCTCTCTCTCTCTCTCTCTCTCTTTACTATGTTTTTTATTGATTTCAGAGAGAGAAGGGAGAGGGATAGAGATATAGAAACATCAATGATGAGAAAGAATTATCGATTGGCTGCCTTCTGCACACCCCTTACTGGGGATCAAGCCCGCAACCCGGGCATGTGCTGTGACTGGGAATCGAGCCGTGACCTCCTGGTTCATGGGTCGATGCGCAACCGCTGAGCCACACCAGCTGGGCCCTTTTTGTTTTGTTTTTGTCATTTATCATGTTAGCCAAGATTTATGTTCCTTTATAAATGGGTCTTAGAATTGTGTCATTTTGTGTGTGTTTTTTATTCACCAGCTGGGTGTAACATTTTGTTGCGTTTTATAGTGACCTACCTGTGTTAAGGATCTGTTCTCTATGCAAATAGCAACTTAAAGAATATTTTGAAGTGAGGAGCATTGTAAATGTGGTTTGATCTTGTTACATTTTGAAATAATCTTTTAATCTTTGTTTTAGACAAAGTTTCCATTTCCTACCTGCCTGAAACAGGAGAGCCGCCTGTCCTGGGCACAGCACCCTTTCCTGTAGTTTTCTGAGTCTCTGGAATATCTTGAAGTAAACACAGCTCTTGTGGTGTGTCTTTAGACTTTCAAATTCCAGTACTTTGTGAGTTGTCAGCCCTGGCCCTCCTGTGTAGTGAAGGGACGTGTGGAGTTTGGCATGATCGACTTCCTTTTGTATTCATTCAGTATCACAATTACACAAATGCCTTGGAAAATTTTACATTGGAAGTATAGCTTATTAGAAGAGGTTTATTTTTATTCTGTTCAGCTTAGAAGTGACCTCAAAAAGAACAATCTTTGGCCCTAGCCGGTTTGGCTCAGTGGATAGAGCGTCAGCCTGTGGATTGAGGGGTCCCGGGTTCAATTCCTGTCAAGGGTACATGCCCGGGTTGCGGGCTCGGTCCCCCATAGGGGCCATGCAGGAGGCAGCCAATTGATGATTCTCTCTCATCATTGATGTTTCTATCTCTCTCTCCTCCCTCTCTGAAATCAATAAAATACACACACACACACACACACACACACACAAAGAATGATCTTTGTCTTGTCACTGCAGCCCCTGATAGAGCTGCCTTCTGTCTGCCCTTGTCCTTACACCTGAACGTGATTCTCTTTGCATTTACAGGCCATGCACTTGGTGTACCGAGCCCTTGAGAAGGAGCCCGTGCCCTCCGTCCTGCCCCCGTCCCTCATCCCACCCACCAAGAGAAAGAAGACAGTGTTCCCAGGGGCCGTGCCTGTCCTGCCCGCTAGCCCCCCGCCTAAAGACAGCCTCCGCTCCACGCCTTCCCATGGCAGCGTCAGCAGCCTAAACAGCACAGGAAGCTTGTCTCCCAAGCACAATATCAAACAAACACAGGTATGGTGCCCTCTGTGTACATGGCCACTTCTCAGCACAGCCATTTTCATGTGTAAAGGCCCAGCAAGATGTTTCTTGGGCTCCCAAATGGCAATGATTATGCTTAAATTAAAAATATTTGTGACAGGTATTTTAGTCCATTTGGGCTGCTGTAACAGAATACCATAGACTAGGTAGTTATAAACAACATACATTTATATCTCATTGTTTTTGAGGTTGGAAGCTTCCAAGGCATGGACAGATTGGGCAAATAATGAGGGCTTTCTAGTTTACAGGCAGCCATTTTCTCACTGTGTCCTCACATGGTGGAAGGGGCTAGAGAACTCTCTTGGGTCCCTTTTATAAGTGCACTAATCCCATTCATGAGGGTTTCACCCTCATGACCTAATTACCTTTCAAAGGCCCCATGTTCTAACCCCACCATACTGGGGTATAGGATTTTAACATATGAATTTAGGGGGGCACAAACATTCAGACTATAGCAACAGGGACTGAGAATTAATTTTCTCATTCACTTGCATATAAATATTACCTTTCCTCAGACACACCCAGTAACCTCCCAGCAGGCCCTCTCCTCTGCCACTCCTGCTTCAGGCAGTCCCTCTGCTGGGAGGGGTATCCCCAGATCGCACTGGGGCACCTTGCTTAGTGAGCCTCCTACTCATGGAACACCTCATCAGGGAGCCTAGCACGACCACACCATTACCCAGCAATCCCCAGGTCCTGCTCACCCAGCCATTTTCCTCCCTCTGCTTTACATTTGTCTAAATTTTTTAAATTGATTTTTAGAGAGAGGAAAGGGGGAGGAGGGAGAGACAGTGATTTATTATTCCATTTATTTATTTATGCTTGGTTGATTCTTGTATGTGCCCTGACGGGATCGAACCTGAAACTTTGACATATCAGGACGATGTTCTAACCAACTGAGATACCTGGCCAGGGCTACCCCACATTCTTTTAGAGTCTCATACCTGGGAATGTAGTGAGTTATGTACGGTTTTTTTACACACACACCATGTAGCTTCATGAGAGCAGACTCAGGTCTTGGTTATAATCTCACTGTTTAGAACAATCTCTGGTACTTTGATGCTCAGTGAGTGTATGTTGAATGATGAGGTGAGTGAGAGCATCCATCTCATGTTAGAAAGACACATGGGGGCTCAGACTCTGCACGCACAGTAGCATCATGTATATAAATGTTTTTTGTTCTGGCAAATGCAGCATCTTTATAAAAGAATACCTTTGAGATTGTCTAAAATATGTGAGAACTCGAACTGAGTTACATCTGGAATCATGCTTCGCTTTCTGCCTCATTTGTGGTTTCAAAGGCAAAGCAATGAATGTAACCAACAGGCCAGCCAGCACCACAGTGCAACTTCATAATATGATAAAAATGGGAAGTGCATAATCAGACAGTGATTTCTCTTGCTCATAACATATTTATAAAGTTAAACCTCTGACTCAGGAGGCTCGTTTTCAAGGAGCTCATAGAACACAGCTTTGCACCCTAGAGCAAAAAAAAAGAGATGAGAGAGGGCCAGTGGCTCGGTGACAAGGCTAATGCAGCTCCTGTAAGTGCCCTGGCCAGGTGGAGGGTATGGCCCACAGCTGTGAACCTCTGGTTGGTCAGATTTCCATGGCTGGCTGCTAAGAAGCCCAGTGTCTAGACCAGTGATGGCGAACCTATGAGACACGTGTCAGAGGTGACATGCAAACTCATTTTTTTGGTTGATTTTTCTTTGTTAAATGGCATTTAAATATATAAAATAAATATCAAAAATATAAATCTTTGTTTTACTATGGTTGCAAATATCAAAAAATTTCTGTATGTGACACGGAACCAGAGTTAAGTTAGGGGTTTTCAAAATGCTGACATGCCGAGCTCAAAAGATTCGCCATCGCTGGTCTAGACAGCCCAGCCAGATATCTTTAGTAGCTCTCCAGCCATGCCCAGCGTGTTTTGGAGGTCCTGGATGGTGCCACAGTGACTGTGGGATAGGCCCCTTCCCTAATGGGAAGGCAAATGATAGGTAAATCAATAAACTAAGGAAGGTCTGACAGCCATGAGAAACCAGGACTGGGCCTGGCCCAGAAGTGTCTGGGTGAATAGGAGTGCATGCTTCTGCAGATGGGGCCAGCTGGACAGTCACTGATCGGATGATGTCTGAGCTAAAATCTGCATGACAAGAAGCCATCAGAGGACTAGTCTGCCAGGGCTCCAGGGCTCTGAGGTGGGAGCACTTGGTATGTTCTAGAAACAGGGAGCAGGCCAGGGCAGGGTGAGCAAGGGGATAATAGGGTTGGGACAAAGAGAGGGGGTGAGGCTGGTCACTTAGACCTGCACAAGCTGTTGTTTTCTAAGACAACCCAGCATCTCCTTTAGTCTGCTAAATTCTTGCTAAGAGTTCTTTTTTGTTGTTGTTAATCTTCACCGAGGATATTTTTTCCATTTATTTTTAGAAAAAGTGGAAGGTGGGGGTAGGGGGAGGAGAGGGAGGGGAGAGAGAGAGAGAGAGAAAGAGAGAGAGAGAGAGAGAGAGAGGTGAGAGGGATACATTGATTGGTTACCGAGAGAGAGAGAGAGAGAGAGAGAGAGATATGTGAGAGGGATACATTGATTGGTTACTTCCCGCACATGCCCCACTGGTTCAGGGATCAAACTTGCAACCCAGGTACGTGCCCTTGACTGGTAATTGAACCCGAGACCCTTTGGTGTGTGGGCCGACACTCTAACTACTGAGCAACACCAGCCAGGGCTTGCCAAGAGTTCTTAAACTGGACTGATTTTACCAGTGGCCATTAGGTTCAAAAGTGGGAGAGTGTGTCCCCTTCAGGAATAGGGCCAACTGGAGGAATCAGATACAAGAATGAGCATTTCGGGGGACCCACAGTCACCATGCTCCCTCTCCCCCACTTCTCTCATCTGCAGGTTAGTGATGCCCTGTCTGAGACTTCCCCAAGGGCCACCTGTTCCTGTTCATGGCCAGATGTGGGGTGAGGCTCCTTCCAGCCACCAGGGTCTATTCCCATTCACTGGGGGCCTGCGGCTACAGAGCCAGCTTAAACCCAGCTCTAGGGGAAGTCTGCCCTGTATGGATTTGTTGCTAAGCAGGCATCGGGATTTTGCTGTTGACATGCCCCGATACCCCAGAAATCAGGCAGCAAGGTTATTCTGTTTGTGCAGCAAACGTCAGGACTTTTGTTGTCCCAGACAGAAACCGTTCTCCCCTCAGCTCAGCCTGTCTGGCCCGCTGTGACTTTTTCCTTGGGTTTCTTGGCATCTGAGGTTTAGTTTGCTCCAGTCACTTAAGACAGCAAGCCTCTTCTTCACTAGAGCTCCTGTATGCACATCTCTTCTGACTGTGTCCCACAGCAGATGGGAAGCAGCCTGCAAGTCACATCAGGTAGCAAATAAAACGCAGGTCTGTCTTGCTGCTGGAATCCTCTCTGTCGGAGCCCTTGCTTCTTAGATTGGGCCCATAGGTCCTGAAGTGTCTCCGACCAGTCCCTGGCTGCACCAAGTCATTACCCGAAGCCCCGACTGAAACAGTCTGGGCAACGTGGCGCCCGGCTTCCCAGCCTCGCTCTGTGGGCTCCTGGTGCTCGCACCGGGTGCTGCTGGATCGGGGCACTGAAGGGGGCTGTTAGGAAAGGCAGATGAGGAGACACTTCTCTAGAGAAAGGGGCTGCCATGCTGTGGCACTTGGTGCCATGAGAGTGCTGAAGGTCAGAGGTGACACATCCAGAATTAGCAATCGAAGAGGCCTATTCCCAAGCATCCAAGGGGCCTTGAAACCCCTGAATTAGGAGTTGCATGGGCCCTAGTGCACCCTTGGTGGCATTTGTCCTTTTTATTTATTTATTTATTTTATTAATTTCAGAGAGGAAGGAAGAGGGAGAAAGAGAGAGAGAGAAACATCAATGATGAGAGAGAATCACTGATCAGCTGCCTCCTGCACGCCCCATACTGGGGATCGAGCCCGCAACCTGGCACATGCCCTTGACTGGAATCAAACCTGTGACCCTTCAGTCTGCAGGCCGATGCTCTATTCACTGAACCAAGCCGGCTAGGGCGCATTTGTCCTTCTTGAGTAAACTTGAACAGGCTGTGTGAGAGGCCAGGCTCCACAGATGCCAAAGTCGCACTGCATTGGTCTGCCAGAATGCTCTCCCTCGAGAGGCCTGGGCATGCTCATCAGAGGCCCCCCATCAGGGCTGTGCACATGCCGACACCTCATAGGAGCACTCCTGTGTCACATAGAGTCAGGGCAGGGACAGAGGATGGAGTACAGAATCCTGGCACTGTGGGCATCGAAACATGCCTGGCAGTTGCAGGGAAGGGTTTGCAGACAGAAGATGGCAGGCAAGAAGGCTGGCGTGAGAGCTGGGCCAGTTCTTAGGAGACAGGCCTTCCATCTTCTTAGGCACCTACCCTGTCACCTCCTGTAGGTGGTCAGAAGGGTCTTGCCCAACACATTTGAAGCCTCTCCTGGAACATCACTGGCATGTCCTTGGCAGTGGGGGTGGAAGAGCTGTTGGTGGACAGACCTGCTGGGTCTTTACCTCCCTCTCAGCGCAAGGGGAGAGTGGTGTTGTGATGGGGTGCAGAGAGGTACAGGCTGCCACTGGGTGAGATTGACCGAGTTGGCAACAAACTCTCTTAGTCTCAGTTTCCCCTTTTACAGAACAGGGAGCCTGTCTGCCCTCTTGGCTCATTGGGTCCTGAGGAAGGTTTTCTGCTAAAATACACGTGAAAACACTTTAATAATGTATATTTGTAGGTGTTGAAAAGCTTGAGGATTAACCATTGTACAAAAACCACCTTTCAGCCAACAGTGAACTGGGTGGTGCCAGTGGCAGACAAGATGCGCTTTGATGAGATCTTCCTGAAGACCGACCTGGACCTGGATGGCTATGTGAGCGGCCAGGAGGTGAAGGAGATCTTCATGCACTCTGGCCTCAACCAGAACCTTCTAGCACACATATGGTAAGGACAGATAGACGGATATCAGCTCCTTAATATTTGGGCCTCGCTCTGGAAGATAATAATGGCTGTGGGTGGCTCAAAGGGGCCCCGTGGAAATGAGGCTGTGCATAGGAAGGGCCGGAGGGATAAGTAGGACAGGAGGGTGTGGCAGTCAGGGATGGTCAGGGTGCCTCCTCAGCCCTGCAATGGCTTCTGTGTCTGTCCCTTACTTTATTCTCACCAGGCTGATGGGGGCTGAGCAAGGTATAGGTATAAACCTGTACCCTATATTTCGTGCCTGTCTGTTCACTTTCCTCCAGCAGGTGGGTCTCCTGTCCTGCCCCCCTAGAGAGCTCTGGGGTGACCTGTTTGAATGGCTAAGACCAGTTCCTGCTAGTGATTATGCTGATTCTAGTGGGAGGTCAGCCTTCATCACAGTCTTTTGGGATGGAAGCACTTGGCTACCTGTCGGGGAATATGCAATAAGAACCCCCAAGGCTCCAGCAGGGCCGACCTGGGCAGTGGAGGTTGTAGCTGTCTGCCTTAGAGACGGTGCCCATTGCAGGACAGTGACTGGGCATACTGTTGGTGAGACTGGTTTGCACCTCAGGGCTGGGTTGAAGAGCAGGGCTCACTCCCACTTCCCTTTGGGGCCAGCCAGAGCAATGTTCACATCACTGGGGTGGCTCTTTTTGTAACTGGCCAGTGTTGAAAGTCACTTCTTAGCTTTGTCCTCAGAGCTCAGGACCTTTGGGAGCTTCACTTGGGGTTATAAGGAGAGAATTTTCATGTAATTCTGGAGAAGTGAGTCCTCCAAGTAGAGCAGTAATTCCATGTTGTAAAGGGAGGCCTCTGCCCAGGAACTGGGCCATGCCATCCTCAGGAACACATGACACCCAAAGTTAGTCACAAACCAGCTGAGGGAGGCCCAGCTGCAGCCCCTTCAGATCCAGTGTCCCTTTGTAGAAACCAATAAACACATCTCCTTTATCACTTGAAATGGACGTACACAGAAGTCAAAGGCCCCGAGCATTACTTAAAGGGACAATGCAAGGGAAGAAACTTATACCATATACCCCAACCTGTAAGTGGTGTAACAACATGTAAATGACACAATTAAAGCATAAATCCTTTGCGATTAAAGAAGGAATGCAGAGGATTGCACATAGGGAGTGAAGGGAAAGGGCATACTGTGTGAGTTCTAGAATCATCGCTAGGAAAGTGAGACAACAGTCTAGGTTAGTCTGCAGGTGACGGTGGAAGGGGATGTAACTGAAAGGAGAGAACAGGGCAAGACGGGTTGCAGAGGGAAAACAGGGACTAGGCCTTTCCCCTCACAGCACCTAGTGCCGGGTCAGTCAGCACAGTGTCAGGACCAGCATGGACCTGACAGCACCCACACGTGGCCTTGGAGCCCGCGATCCTTGAGAGATGGGAGGTGCCGGAGAGAAGCACAGCCTAAGCTGCTGTGGGCTCGGTGTGCAGCAGGCTGGCCCTCTCAGGCAGACCGAGAAGTAGTTGCAGAGTGAAATTGTGCCCTCAAACTGTGATGGAACAAAGACTTTAAAATGAGCCTTGATTAGCGACTTTCAGCCGGCTCCATGCTCCCATGCTCCCTCTGGCCCTGTTCACGGACAATGTTTGGGCCTGAGTTTGCTCAACATTCCCAGCTCTCCTTGCTGTGCATTAGAAAATGATTTCATTTCTGCAGTGACTCCGCGCAGTGGGAAAGGGGCTGCATGTTGAGTGGGCAGTGACTGAATGAAGGGAAGACCTTTCTGGAAGACGTGGAGGCCGAGTCCTTACCATGAAAGGCTTCCCTTCCCATAGCAGCCAGCTCCTGGTTCCTGAGGTGTCATGGAGCTTATGTGCTGCCTTGCCTATCTGCCAGGACAGCAGAAGGCCATGTGGGCAGTGACACCTCAGCAGGGAGGGACTGTCCTGTGCAGCATAGCCTTACTGGGCTTTTCAGGCCCCGTCCCCTTACAGCGACAACCCAAAATGCTGCTGCCATTGTCTCCATTGGAAACCAGTGTCCCAGGCCGTTCAGTGACCCAGGGCTGCAGGAATTGGCTAAAGATCTGAGTGCTCATTTGCCCAGCTTCCATTTCCATAGGAATGACTGTTCTGTCCTGGACCGTTGTGTCCATCACCAGTATATGATAAGTAGCCAGGAGGGAGTCCCCTCCTGCCCCCAGCCCCTCCTCGACCAGAGTCTGGGTGGGAGGCCAGGACTGATCCCCAGAGTAGGATGTTTAGTAGAAAAGGTGTTGCACTATGGCCTGTTGTTTTTATCATCATTATCCAGTTTTTAAAAGCATGGGTCCCGTGACTGGTACTCATTGCTCCGGGTGAATCCTGAATCTGAAGCCTGTGATGAGTAATTAGCGTCCCACATTTCTCCCAGGGCCCTGGCCGATACGAGGCAAACGGGAAAGTTAAGCAAAGACCAATTCGCATTAGCTATGTATTTCATTCAGCAGAAGGTCAGTAAAGGCATCGACCCCCCTCAGGTCCTCTCGCCGGACATGGTCCCACCCTCAGAGAGAGGCACCCCTATCCCGGTGAGTAGCCACTGGCACACCCCTGTCGTATTTGAATCTCTTCCACAGCCCGCCACCAGGTGGCGCTGGCAGCCTGTGTGAGTCTTCCCCACGGGTCTCTGGTGTGTCTGGATGCCCAGCTAGTTCTCAGGCCTGGGGGTTGGGGGAGACATAGATGATATTATCCCTCATTCTAAGACCTACTAGTCCCTGCTGTGGGGTGAGTTCAGTGTGGTAATATGTCAGAGTGTCTGAATTTGGTTCCAGGACAGCTCAAGTTCTCTTGGGTCGGGGGAGTTCACTGGTGTGAAGGAACTGGATGATATCAGTCAAGAGATCGCCCAGCTACAAAGGTATGTGAGAGTGGCTTCTTCCCCTCAGATTCCGAATCTCACACAAACCTACCCCAGGTCGCTATCAGAAGTATTGGAGAGAGGTTCAAAAGCTCCTGGAAAGTGACCATCACTAGTTTGTTCAGCAGAAGTGAAGGGACACAAATTCTCCTGCATTTCTGAAGTGACTTAATGAGCTCGAGTATATGAGTCTTCAGTTGGAGCCAGTGGGCTGTGGGGTCTCAGGCAGGTGGTAACCAGGCAGCACCAGCACCTCCCTCCACCTTCCCCAAAGGCCTTGTTATCTCTGACACATAAAGTGGCTGTGACTCAGGTGGCAAGTTAATGGCTTAGGATTGACAGCTAAACTGTTAGAGGGGCCTCACATCCAGGTCTCCAGCTCCATTCCTGGGTTTCCCCACATGTGAATGAAGGCTTTGGACAGGGTGTTGCACTCTCAGAGTCTGGCATAAAGAAATATGCCCACTTCCTGTAGGTTCCTGTGTTCCTCTTCAGAACTGCATCCTCTTTGTTTGTTTTGTTTTGTTAATCCTCACTGGAGGACATTTTTTCTATTTAATTTCTAGAGAGTGGGAGGGAGAGGGAGAGGGAGAGATCAATGTGAGAGAGGCACATCGATTGATTGCCTCCCACATGCACCCTGACCGGGGCTGCAGCTTGAACCTGCAACCCAGGTACTTGCCCTTGACCAGGAATTGAACCTGAGACCCTTCAGTTTGTGGGCCAACGCTCTAACCACTGAACAGCTCACCAGCCAGGCTGCATCCTCTTTTTAGTTAATTCTGGGAAAGGGGGCACTTTCCTTACTTAGGGACAGTGAGCAGAAGGGCCAGAAGCGCTTTGCCCTCCATGGGAAAGAGAGCACTTGTAGGATGGGGCAAAAGTAGGTTTATAGTTATGAGTATGCAAAACAGAGTTTACTCTTGTATTATTACTTACTAGAGGCCTGGTGCATGAAATTCATGCACTTGTGGGGGGGGTCCCTCAGCCCGGCCTGCCCTCTCACAGTCTGGGAGCCTTTGGGGGGGATGTCTGACTGACTGATCAGGGGAAGGCGACGCCCATCACACCTCTGCTGCTGCCACTGCCGGCAGCACAAACCTCAGCCGGCCCTGATTACCTGAGGGCCTGTGCCCTCTCGCAGTCCAGGAGCCCTCGGGGGATGTCCGACTGATGGCTTAGGCCCGCTTCCCACAGGGAGCGGGCCTAAGCCGTCAGTCGGACACCCTTAGCGCTGTCACGGAGGTGGGAGAGGCTCCTGCCACTGCCACTGCACTCACCAGCCATGAGCCCGGCTTCTGGCTGAGCGGTGCTCCCCCTGTGGGAGTGCACTGAGCACCAGGGGGCATCTCCTGTGTTGAGCGTCTGCCCCCTGGTGGTCAGTGCATGTCATAGCGACTGGCTGTTCCGCCGTTGGGCCAAAACCGGCTCTCCGACATCCCCCGAGGGGTCCCAGATTGCGAGAGGGCGCAGGCCAGGCCGAGGGACCCCACCAGTGCACGCTCAGGGCCGGGGAGAGACATGGGAGATTGGCCAGCTGTGGAGGGACAGCGGGAGGGCTCCGGGGTGTGTCTGGCTCCTCTTGCTCAGTTCCGATTGGCTGGACCCCAGCAGCAAGCTAACCTACCGGTCAGAGCGTCTGCCCCTGGTGGTTATTGTAGGTCACAGTGAGCAGTTGAGTGGCCTTAGCATATCATTAGCATATTACGCTTTGATTGGTTGAACGGCCAACCAGATGACCAGATACTTAGCACATTAGGCTTTTATTATATAGGATTGTATTATTTTCCATAGGAACAACTGTAAGCCTACTTTTGTCACCCCCTGTATTTATACAAAAATAAAATGGCAGTATTTTGCCAGAGTGGGTTGGATTCCACTCACAGCTGGGGGCCCTCAGCTACAGAGGTATGTGTGAGTGGCTTCTAGCCCTCTCAGAGCCCTGAGAAAGCAAAGGCAGGTCAGATGTCAGGTGGGCCTGGTTGGGTGGGTTACAAAGCCTGAGCCTGGGCTGCCTGCAGAAGCCAGACTCCCCTTCATGCTCAGTCCAGAGGATGGCCCCCGTTCTTCCCCTAGTTCCAGGGGCTGTGTCCTCCAAACCAGAGATCAATCAACCTTGCAAGACGGAGAGGGTCTGTGAAGGCGGAGGCCAGTGTCCTAGAGCCCCATCAGGCTGTTAATCAGGACAGCAGGTGGAGGAACATAGGGTCCTATAAAGCAAGGGTTGGGGTCTTAGGAGGGGCATCAGTGTCCAAGTCAGGCCAGGGGAACCTCTACAGCTGTGCAGCCTCTGACAGCCAGGAGTGTTCCCTCTGAAGGCGAGAGGCCAGTAAGAGCATCTATCTACAGGAGGCTGGGCCTGGAGTAGCCCCAGATGGCAGCTTTGAGAGGAACTCAGCAAGCTGTGGCTGGTGGGGGTTGTGGCGACACCTGCTGCCTCTCCCTTTTCAACGTGATCCAATCATAATGGGTTGGATCTAAAAAGGACATTGTTAGGTAGTTCTTAGGCTTCTGGAAACGAATATTCAGATGGTTACCGTTGTTTCATATCTGGCAGAATGTCCTAAAGAAGGCCTTCTTGTGCAAGTGCTGGCAGGGTGCATTGGCCAGTGATGTTCCTGCCACCGAGACAGCCCCTTTGGGCACAATAAGAGTGACTTAGTGCATACAACAAACTGCTATAGACTGTGGGGCTTAAAAACAGACATTTACCTCTTGAGGTTCCAAGATCAAGGTACCAGCAGGTCTGGTGTTTGGTGAGGTTGCCTCCTGGTTCATAGATGGCTATCTTCTCTCTATGCCCTCACATGGCAGATGGGATGAAGGAGCTCTCTGGGGTCTTTTTTATAAGGGCCCTAATCCTGTTCATGAGGGCTCCTCCATCCTCCTGTTACCATCACTTTGGGGGTTAGGGTTTCAGCATATGAATTTGAGGGGCACAAACGTTCAGTCCATAAGGAGGAGAATGAGACTGGTTTCTGCCACCGGGGGTTGATAGCTCTGTGCAGTTGAGGAGACAGGCAGGGCCCCACTGAGCACCTGGTGTGCATAGTGGCCAACCACAGCCTCCTGCTAGGGATTAGCTGGGGGCAGCCCTGGGACCCGAGAGCCTCACTACCACTTTTAAAAATATATATTTTATCGATTTTTTACAGAGAGGAAGAGAGAGAGATAGAGAGCTAGGAACATTGATCAGCTGCCTCCTGCATACCTCCTATTGGGGATGTGCCTGCAACCAAGGTACATGCCCTTGACTGGAATCGAACCTGAGACCTTTCAGTTCGCAGGCTGACGCTCTATCCACTGAGCCAAACCACTTAGGGCGTCACTACCACTTTTTGCTGCCAGCCTCTAAACCCCACCCTACTTGCATCTTCAAATTTCTCACCATGGCTCCCCCAGCCAAGCTTTGCTTTTCTCTTCATGTTGTCTAGAATGTTCTTCCACCATGTCTGCCATTCACAGACCACCTCCCTGAAGAGCACTTTCCTTTCCTTATCCTGTTGGGTTTACTTTGTGGCCCTTAGATTGTATTCATTTGTGCATTGATTTGTCACCTGTCTTCCCACTGGACTGTGAGCTTCATGAGGGTAGGAGCCTCTGGTGGTGTGTCCCCAGGTCCTCAGCCCTCGGTGCTTCCAAGCAGTAGATGCTCTCTATTTAGTGAGTGAGTGAATATAGGATTTGAAGAAGATTAAACAGCTTAAAATATCACATATTTATTAATGCACAGCTCTAGGGACCAGAAGTCCCAAGGGGCTTGCCTGGGCTCCCTGGTCAGGGTCTGACAGAGCCAAGGTCAAGGGTGCTCGCTTGTTCTCCTTCGCTCCTGAAACATCAGTCTTTAAAGTCCTCCTCGCCATGGGCATCACTCTGACTCCCTCTTTGAAAATCCTTTGCTTTAAAGGGCTCTCATGTCCACAGTGGGAGTGATGCCTCATTCCATCCACAGGTTTTCCCCATGCTTTCAGGCGAGGGGATCACTTAGAGTAGTAGTCGGCAAACTGCGGCTCGAGAGCCACATGCGGCTCTTTGGCCCCTTGAATGTGGCTCTTCCACAAAATACTGACTTCAAGGGGCCAAAGAGCCGCATGTGGCTCGAGAGCCTCAGTTTGCCGACCACTGACCTAGGGCAAATGGTCCCTGGGGTCATTCCTAGACTTCCATGGGTTTCCATAGGGATGGATGGAATTGGGTCTTTTTTTTTTTTTTAATGTATTTTTATTGATTTCAGAGAAGAAAGGAGAGGGAAAGAGGGACAGAAACATCAATGATGAGAGAGAATCACTGATCGGCTGCCTCCTGCACCCCCACCACTGGGGATTGAGTCCGCAACCCGGGCATGTGCCCGTATCGGAATCAAACCCAGGACCCTTCAGTCTTCAGGCCGACGCTCCATTCACTGAGCCAAAGCAGCTAGGGCTGGAATTGGGTCTTGAGAAGTCAGGTGGAGAATCTGCACTATGGTGACAGTTAACTTACTCTGTGCTTTCATGAAATATCTTTAAACTCTCAGGGAGAAATACACACTGGAACAAGACATTCGAGAAAAGGAAGAGGCCATCAGACAGAAAACGAACGAGGTGCAGGTAAGCATGGTGCACCTTCTGGTCAGGTTGTCCTGTGTCAAATGCAGGGCAGGGAGTTTCATCAGTGGTGGCAGGATGGGGTCATGGGGAAAGTGGCCCTGCACTCACTGGGAATTGGAGCTCTGTGGGCATTTCCAAGTGAATTTTCTTAAGTTCCCTATAATCATAGACAGGGGCTTTAAAAATTTATTGAGATAAACAATTTGTGTAATGTAAAATTCACTATTTTGGAGTGTATAATTCAGTGGTTCTTAGCATATTATGTTGCCTAATCATCATCTCTAATCCTAGAATAATTTCATCACCTCAAAAAGTTACTTCATAACCATTAGTAGTCACTCCCCATTTCCCCTTCCTTGGAAGGCTCTAATCTGCTTTCTGTCTCTCTGGATTTTTAAAAAATATTTTTATTTACTTTTATAAGTATATTTTTATTGATTTCAGAGAGGAAGGGAGAGGGAGAGAGAGGTAGAAACATCATTGATGAGAGAGAATCATTGATTGGCTGCCTCCTGCATGCCCCCCACTGGGGATCGAGCCCAAAACCTGGGCATGTATTCTGACCGCAAATCGAACCGTGACCTCCTGGTTCATGGGTTGGCACTCAACCTCTGAGCCACACCGGCCGGGCTGTCTTTATGAATTTGTCTGTTCTGGACATTTTATATAAATAGGATCGTACAACATGTGGTCTTTTGTGTCTGGCTTCTTTCAATCAGCCTGAATTTGTGAGGTTCAGACAATGGCCTCTAACTTGTCTTAGAACATTCTTGCTCCGAGTGTTTCCTAGTGGGTGGTGGTGATGGCAGAGACTGGGATTGTCTAACTACCTGGGCTCAAACTCGGCTCTCCTTAGTAGCTTGATTTTGGACAAGTTACTGAATGTAATGTCTCTGGGCTTTGTGTGACATTGGTAATGAGTGTTCTACTCTTCTGGGATGTGGAGCTCGAGCATGGGGTCTGGCACATGCTCAGTACTCACTTGGGGCCAACTCAGCTATTCAATGAGCAGAGGGGAGGTTGCACCAGGAGCAAAATGGTCAGCACCTGGGAACTACACCCTTGAAGAGACATAAGTTCCTGCAACGTCCCAGGTGTGAATGCAGAGAGAAGGCACTGTCCCTGGGGAGGACTTGAGTTGGCCATGGGTCCCTGAGCTGGGACTGGCTCTGCGTGGGGTTCTTGAGTGCTTTGAACTCAGAGCTGGGGGAAGGAGGAGCACAGTGGAGCAATCAGGATGCCAGCCACCACATCCCACCTTGGTGACCATGGATGGGTGGCTTAGCTTCCCAGCCTTCATCTCTAGCTGGCAGTGAGGATCAGTGCATGGGCTGCTCTGCATAGAGCTGAGACCAGCATTTGGTCCCAGTGTGTGCTACATGAGTGGCTGGTTTGTTCTGGGCCACCTCTTACGATGGGGACCTGAGTCTGGGCTAGGGGAAGCCAAGTCAGGCTCACAATCCTTCTACTTATTCCCTGCATTTACCCACGAGGGGCTGGAACTTTATGAGACATGGGGTGGATGGCACTTGATGCCTGTCCACTGGCCCTGTGAGAAATGTCTTCTGTCATAGCTGCAGTCTGCAGACAGGGTGGGGTGGATGTGTCTACTCAGCTTTAGGACTTTCATTGGTTCACACTCTACTGTGTCCAGACCCTTCTTCACTGGTTTCTCAGTCTCTGCTTATTGGCAGTGAGGACTGAGCCTTAGATGGTCTCCTGGAATGTTCTGGGTCGGAAGGCAGGGACTGGCCTACCTCTGATATTCAGTGCTTTTTTTTTTTAAATCCTCACCTGAGGATTTTTTTCCCCATTGATTTTTAGAGAGAATGGAAGGGAGGAGGTGAGACAGAGAGAAACATAGATGTGAGAGAGACACATTGATTGGTTGTCTCCCACATGCACCCCAACCATGAACGGGGATCGAGCCTGCAACTGAGGTATGTGCCCTTGACCAGAATTGAACCTGCAACCCTCAGTCCACTGAGCCAAACCAGCCAGGGCTGATATTCAGTGCTTTTATAAGAGCATCTCTTAGGTGAAGTGACTATCAAATAAAGTTCATGAAGAACAGTTATTTTATTTTTTAATGTTATTTTATTGTTTAAGATATGACAAATAGTAGTACGTATGTCTCCTTTTTTTCCCATTGACCTTCCCCCGGCCTCCCCTCTCCCCCCCCCCCCCACACACACACATACACATCCCACCCAGGTACCCACATTGCTTCACCTTCTATCCTTTCATTTCTTGGTGTGGTGTGGTGGAGCTGGCCTTCCCTTCCCTCATGTCTTTTTTTTTTTTAAATATATTTTTATTGATTTCAGAGAGGAAGGGAGAGGGAGAGATAGAAACATCAATGATGAGAGAGAATCATTGATCGACTGCCTCCTGCACGCCCCCTACTGGGGATCAAGTCCACAACCTGCGCATGTGCCCTCGACAGGAATCAAACCCGGGACCCTTCAGTCCACAGTCCGATGCTCTATCCATTGAGCCAAACCAGCTAGGGCTCCCTCATGTCTTAACCCAGCCTGAGTGGTTCTCCCTTCCCACCTCATTGCCTAAGCCAGCTATGGTTTGCATTCTGATCACTGAGGATCTGGGTGCTGTAATGTCATTTAACTACCAAGGAAACCAGTCACTGGGTCTCCGGCATCTGCTCCCAGCCAATTCTGAGAAAGCCATTGGGTCTTTGCAGATATTCAATCTAAAGTCCTGGAGCTACTGTCCCCTCTGGTCTGTGGCAGGCATGGTGAGACCCCCTGGAGCCCCTACTGGTGGGCTCCAGCAGTGTACCCCTGCCAGCTTTACGACACTTGGGTACATGTGCACCTTGATAGACCCCCCCTCCCCCCCCCAGCTGGGAGGAAGCCTAATTCTAGCCAGGCCAGCCCAGTTCTTTGGGGGCCTCCTTTGTAAGCTGGCTAGAATGATGGCAGCTCCTTGGTCAGGGACAGAACAGTATATTTTTCTTACAGTTCTATGAAAACAGGTTTACCTTTCATTCCTGTTGCCTTTTCCCAGATGGGTCAGGCCAGGATATCATGCAGCACACCTGCTGGCACAGCTGTGGGTCAGGGCCCAGTGTGGAGTGGGAGCCCTTTGTTCCACTCAAGTCAGTTTATGTTTGGTTTTAAGTAGCAAAAGCTCAGCTCAGCCTCAGCCCCCACAGTCCTGTTCACGTCACCTCCCTCCCTCATCCTGCCCTGGGCATCTCTCAGCTCCATTTCCTTTGCTACCCACTACTGTGCTGGTGAGGGCCTGCGGCATCTTTTTGTTTTGTTTTTTTAGCAACAGTTTTACTGAGATATAATTCACCCATTTGAATTGTATAATTCAGTGGTTTTTAGTATATGCACACAGTTCTACAACCACCACCACCACAATCAATTATAGAACATTTTCATCACTCTAAAAAGAAACCTTATTCCATTAGCCATCACTTTCCATCCCCCTCCCCCAGCCCATGAGAACTAATCTGCTTTCTGTCTCTATGGATTTGCCTGTTCTAGACATTTTATATAAATGAGATTATACACCAAGTGGTCTTTTGTGTCTGGCCTCTTTTTTGTGTGTTTTTTGTTATTGTTGTTAATCCTCACCCAAAGATATTTTTTCCATTGATTTTAGAGAGAATGGAAGAGAGGGAAGAAAGGGGGACAGAGAGGGAGAGAGAGGGAGAGAGAGACATCAATGTGAGAGAGACACATCAATTGGTTGCCTCCCACATGCGCCACAACCCTACTGGGGCTGGGGATCGAACCTGCAACCCAGGCATGTGCTCTTGACTGGAATCGAACCTGGGACCCTTCAGTCCGCAGGCTGATGCTCTGTCCACTGAGCCAAACTGGCTAGGGCATCTTTTCATTTTCTTGATGGTATCCTTTGAAGTACAAAAGTTTTAAATTTTTGTGAAGCTCAGTTTTTTTATTCCTTTTTTTTTTTTTTTTTTTTTTTTGCTTTTGGTGTTACATCTAAGAACCCACTGCCAAGCCCAAGGTCATTAAGATTTATCCCATGTTTTCTTCTAAGAATTTTATAGTTTTAGCTCTTTGACTTATTTTGAGTTAATTTTTATATATGGTGTGAGGTAAGGGTCCAGTTTCACTCTTTTGTATGTAAAGATTCAGTTGTCCCAGTGCTCTTAGTTGAAAATGCTATTCTTTCCCCCACTGAATGGTCTTGGCACTCATCAGAAATTCAATTAGCCATAGACGTGTGGGTTTATTTCTGGACTCTCAGTTCTATCCCATTGACCTCTATATATATCTCTCCTTATGCCAGTACCACACTGTCTTGACGACTGAAGCTTTGTGGTAAGTTTTGAAATAAAAAAGTATGAGTCTGTCAACTTTGTTTTTCTTTTTCCAGATTTTGTTAGTTAGACTGGCTCCAGGGTTGAGTGTTGACCTATGAACCAGAAGGTCATGGTTAATTCCTGTCAGGGCACATGCCCAGGTTGCGGGCTCAATTCCCAGTTTGGGGCTGCCAGGCAGCCAATCAGTGATTCTCTCTCATCATTGATGTTTCTATCTCTCCCTCTCCCTTCCTCTCTGAAATCAATAGAAATATATATTCCAAAAAAAAAGATCGTTTACCCCAAAACCGGTTTGGCTCAGTGGATAGAGCATCGGCCTGCGGACTGAAAGGTCCCGGGTTCGATTCCGGTCAAGGGCATGTACCTTGGTTGCGGGCACATCCACAGTAGGAGATGTGCAGGAGGCAGCTGATCGATGTTTCTCTCTCATTGATGTTTCTCTCTCATCGATGTTTCTAACTCTCTATCTCTCTCCCTTCCTCTCTGTAAAAAAAAGTCAATAAAATATATTTAAAAAAAAAAAAGATCGTTTGATTAGTCTGGATCCCTTGAATTTCCTTATGAATTTTGGAATCTGTTGACAGTTTCTACACAGAAGCCAGTTGGGGTTCTGGTGGGGATTTCATTGAGTCTGTGGGTTGTCTGCATTATTTCTGTTCTGTCTTTGCTCAGACACCTCCCCCACTGTGACTCCAGTGCCCTTCCTAAACGCGCTGATGAGTCTTTGTCTCTGCAATGCTCTTTAATGGCTCCTTATCCATTTCGGAACAAAGCCCAGATTCTTTGACATGCCTAGGCTGTTGGCCACCTGCTGTCCCAGGCTGCCACACTTCGTCTCCCCCTCCCCCATCACCTGTCCTTCCCTCAGATGTGGTAAACCTACACCCGGACTCTCCACCACCAACCCCCTTTCAGACATTCTGTGTTATCTCCCAAACGTGTCAGACTTGAGATGTGCTCTTTGAATTAAAGGTCAGGGGCAGGGAGACTGCGGAGTAGAGAACGCAGCTCTCCAAAATAACTCAGAGATGCCTTTTGCCTGTTGAAAGAAGAGAGAGCCGAGATGTTCTTGTCCTCAAAGCAGGGAGAGGGAGACCATGCACAGTCTTCTGGTTTTGTCCTGAAAAGGCACCAGCCACCTGCAGCTCTGGCCAGCCCTGGGGATCAGCCTTACCACTTGTCCTTCCTCACCCCCACTAGAGATCCTCAAATTCACCCCTTTCTTTGAGTCCACAGCTACCACCTTGCCTAGGCCACTGTCACCTCTCCCTGGACCCAGCCTGAACCCTCTGCCCACCATCCTGGCTCCCTCTGTTGGCTCCTCAGGCTACATTCTCTTCTGCCATCCTATTTCAGATAGATAAGACATTCCATTAGACTTGTCTGGTTGGAAATCAAAGATGAGAGCCTCCTGTCCCCTTTGGTCTCCAGGGATGCAGTGGATTTGCTCCCAGGAGGCCTTCCCTTGTGCATGTTTAAGGAGAGACAGCTATGCATATTCTCACCTTCCTGTTTGCACGAATGCCAGGGTGCAAAACACATGTGCTCTGTTGCGCACCTTGTTCATTTCACATTGCAACTGGGAACTTGAGATCCCTTGAGCGGGCTGTACCGTAAGTCATCAGCCAGCCCTGCCTGGTTGAATTTGCATTGTTGATGATTTTGCTGTTACAGATGTTTATGTTGTCACATGTTCCATATACTTCTAGGATGCTTCTCCTAGGAGTGCAGTTGTCAGGGCCAAGGATTCCTGGACTGGCCGTCTCTGTAGATATGGCTGACTTGGAGGGGCTTTAGCAGTGGAGAGTCAGCAGGTCCCACGTCCGCATTTGAACAGTCTCCAGGGGCTTCCCACTGCAGAAGCCAGGCAGCCTCTGCCGCCCTCATCCTGCTTCCCTTTGCTCCACTGGAATGGACATCCCTACACCCCTTGGAGCTCCCTGGCCCCTTCCACCAGGCCTCTGTATTGGATCTTTGAATTTACTTGAGACTGGTGAACACAGGGCATGTCTGAGATAACATGGTCACATTCCTGCCTCTTTTTCTGGTTGCCACCTGCTTGTTCTTTGGGTCCATCCTAAGTGGTACTTCCACTGGGGTCTTCTCCACCCATGTAGCATCAGTCTGGTCTCCCCATACCCCCCGTGACTCCACCAGCACCCATGCTGTCTCTTCATGCCTTTCATCCCAATTCATTTGTGTTTAGATGTCTCCTGTCTCCTGCCCACCCCCAGCCATAGGTCCCTGGAGAGCTCTTTTCGTCAGGGACCCAGCCCCTCTCCCAGTGCCTGGCCTCTCTTAGGCCATCGGTAAATATTTGCTGAAGGGACTTAATGAGAGATTGAGCCAAGTCACCCAGCTGAGATGCACACATTCACAGTGGGTGTGTGCAGGGTGCCACCCCGAGCACAGATGTCCAGGGGCTCCAGCCCAGGCTGTAACCTGTTATATCAGCATGGCTCGTTTTCACCAGTCTCAAGTAAATTCACACAACCCTTCCCTAGGAATTACAAAATGACTTAGACCGGGAAACAAGCAGTTTACAAGAGCTGGAAGCTCAGAAACAGGATGCCCAGGACCGCCTGGATGAAATGGACCAGCAGAAGGCCAAACTCCGAGACATGCTGAGTGACGTCAGGCAGAAGTGCCAGGATGAGACTCAGATGGTGAGTCCCGCTGGAGTCCAGCATGGGGAGGGAGAGGCAGAAGTGCCAGGATGAGACTCAGATGGTGAGTCCAGCATGGGGAGGGATCTTCCCAAGGGCTTCTCCAAGCTCACGATGACCTTGAAACACAATGTGAAGAACCCTGCTGGTTTGATAGAGTAGTTGGACATATCATTTGGAAAAATGTTTACACATTTGGGATTTGACCTCAGTCTCACTTGCCAAGTTGAGGAGAGATCAGCCTTGATCCCCAGGAACCTATGTGTTGTTCCTTGATCCCCAGGAACAACCTACCCTGGCCCGCGCCTGACAGCATGGGAGTCCAGCACACCTCTCTCCTTCCTCTGCTATCCTACCTGCTTGTTACAACCAGGGAGGCCCTAGCCTCAGCAGATTATAAAACCCTCTTAGGCCTCGTATGGGGACATTCAACCACTAGGACAGATTGCTTGTGTTTGTTCGAGCTTGAGCTTGAGTTCCTCTTTATCCCAACATGACTTTCTGTTAGTCACATGGGTGAGCATGTCTGCCTTGTTGTTTCTGTCTTTGTTTTGGGTGTAGAGGGCCCGTGAGGAAGTCAGGTGTCCGGCCTCCCTGGCTTAGCTTGTTCAAAAACCATGAACTAAGAATTCTCCCTTTGGAGCCATATTTCATCTTATTTCAGATTTCCTCATTGAAGACCCAGATCCAATCGCAGGAATCTGACCTGAAGTCCCAGGAGGACGACCTGAACCGGGCCAAATCGGAACTGAACCGGCTGCAGCAGGAAGAGACCCAGCTGGAGCAGAGCATTCAGGCTGGAAAGGTTCAACTGGAAACCATTATCAAGTCTCTGAAGTCCACACAAGATGAAATCAACCAGGTATCTCCCTGGGAGCAGGCCCTACCAAGGCCTAGGGTTTTCTGCCAAGCAGAGCAGCTGCCATGAGCTGTTTGACTGGCGGGGCCAAGTGTCTGCCCTGAGGCCTCTTGTTCCCTTTGCTCTCACTCACTTCACTAGCGTCCTGCCACCTGGAGGTTAATTGCTGAGAACCCCTGGTATGTGTTCTAGCATCATGCTGACTTTGGTCTCACTCTTTTCCCTTCCCTGCCTGAGTGCATCTCATTTTCAGGAGTGGGCAGGGGCAGAATGAAGGGCATTAAATTAATGGCTCACTGGGAGAGAGCCTTGGGTTCAGGAAATGATCTAATCAGCCTGGTTCTCCCATAAGCATGAGTGTGGGAGACATGTCCAGTGCCTCTCTGTTCCCATGCAATTTGAAGACTATTACATTGAGGAGGCCCCAACCTATAATGAGCATTGTTGAATGCAGCACCCTGTTCAGGTCTTCAAGCTTCCTGGGCAGCCCCTCCCTGTCCTGCTCTGATGTGAAGGCCATGTGGCCTCCAGCGCTGCTTACCAGGAGAGGGAGAGCTCTTTTCCTGCCCACTATATGTGACAGCCATAGGACTCCCTGCTGGCCCTTGGGTCTCCCTCGTACAAAATGGGGGTTATGTGTGCCCTCAGCAGTATTGAAATGGCTATTTGTGCTTCCTTCCTTCCTTTCTTTTTTTTTGTTAATTCTCACCTGAGGACATTTTTTCCATTGCTTCCTCAAAGAGAAAGGGAGGGAGGGAGGGAGAGAGAGAAACAGCGATATGAGAGACACATGGATTGGTTGCCTCCTGCATGTGCCCTGACCAGGGGCAGGGAGTGAACCCACAACCCAGGTACATGCCCTTGACCGGGAATTGAACCCAAGACCCTTTGGTGTGCAGGCTGACACTCTAATCACTGAGCAACACCAGCCAGGGGCTGTGCTTCCTTTCTTAACTAAATAGAACTTTTGTTCTCTTTGACAGTTTACAGACAAAAATTTATCACAAACATGTACTAGGGGGGATTTAATAACTAAATTGTGTTTTGTTAACATCTGTAGGATTATATTAAATAGTTTTAGAATTTGTAAAATCTTCATAGGAGCCAGGATATAAGAGTATGTTATTAATAAGAATGATAATGATAATAACAGTAACTGCTATTTATTAATGCCCACCCTGCCAGACTCTGTCTTACTTATGATTTCAAATGGTTCACTTTGGAGAAGAGGGAACAGAGAGGTTAGGTCACCAGCCTGAGGTCATGCTGTGTGTACGAGACATTTAAAGTAAATGCCCGGGTCTGTCTGACCTCATAGGTTGTCTTCCTTTCCTGGGCCTCACACGTCTTCTCTAGGACAAGGAGGAACAAGTGGGTAATAAAAACCCTATAAAAGAGAGTATTACTTTGAACAGATTGTGAATCTGGGTTTTGTCTAATTTCAGTTTGTTTAGAATTGACAAATGTTTGTTTGAGCTCATGCCTCTCTCAGGGGCTGGGGATACGGAGAGGTCTTCTGGGGCCATGAGAAGGACCTTGTCTTGGTTTATGAGGGTTCTCACTTCTTGTAAATATGGTGACAGGGTCACCTACTCCTTATAGATGGGTAATTTAGTTACCCACACGAGTTGCTCAGGGTTGTATGAAAAACATGTCTCACTTGAGAATTTTTCCCTAAATGCCACTTGATGCAAGTGATGTCTTTGTTGTGCAGGCAAGAAGCAAACTTGCCCAGCTGCACGAAAGCCAGCAGGAAGCCCACAGGAGCCTGGAGCAGTACGACGAGGTGCTCGATGGGGCCCATGGCGCCAGCCTGACCAACTTAGCTGACCTGAGCGAGGGTGTCTCCCTGACAGAGAGGGGCGGTTTTGGAACCATGGTAAAGGTGGAATAAATATATTCTGGTCCTGGGATCAGGTCCCACACTGGGATCCGAGAATGCCCCTCCCACTCGGTCCAGCACTTGCCAGCTTTGTTCTATCCAAGTGCAGGGCGTTTCTCATTTTCACTGCTGCTTTGAGAGTCCCCACCAGCCCCGCAGCCCAGCGTATGTGGCCGTGCTTCATCCAGGGCAAAGCAATGGGATAGGCCTGACCCCTTTGTAAAACCACTTTTTAAAAGACTTCCATCTCCGTGGGCCAATCACCCAAATATGGAAGGCTTCCCAAACTTAACCAAACTTGGATCAGTCTCCTAAATTGTGAAACCCACATCCTGCTAATGGAGGGACTGAGGAAATGTGTTTGTCTGTTTCCACAAGGAGCACCTTGAAAATCAAATGTATTGATAAAGAGAAAGAAAATAGCCCTCTTGGGACATTGCTGTCTCACCTACGAATTGGCCTCTGTTCTGAAATTTTGGTTACATTTGAAACCTGGCACATGAGTCCAAACCTCATGAACCTGGGGGCCCTGATCAAGGCCCGAGGGGCTGTTGACCTCTTGGGTTGCTGTGGCCTCTCAGGCTTCTGGCATCCAGCAGGTGCTACTTTTTCCTTAGATTGTCGTGCCTCCCTGTTCCCACCAGTCTGCCTTTGTAGCCCTGAGCCCTGGTGTGTGCTGTTTCCAATTTAGTCTGGCTGAGGAGAGTGTCTCTGTGCTCTTGAGGGTGCCAGTGGGACGTGGTTGGTCTTGATGGGCTTGTTGTGCTTTGCTCCCAAAGCCTTTAGCAGCTCACCTTGCACTTCATCTCTCTCTTCCAGGGCTCCCCTTCCAAGCCCTCCTTCTGCTCCCAGCTTTGTCTGCTTCCTGGATTCCTTTCCTCCTTGTAATTGGACAGCCTTTCTCGCTCTCAAGACTCGGTTCTTTATGTTCATTCTTTGACATGTTTCTTTTCTCAGTAGCCAAGTACTCAGTCCCAAGAATTTACGAGGAAGCTGAGCTTCCTTCCCCACATTGCTTAGAATATGCTGGTGGTGTTCTCATCTGTCTCCTCTCTCTGGCCATCGTTGCCTCCCTCAGCCATTCAGACTCCTCACTCTTGTGGAATTGTAAATAGGCGACATATCCGCTCTTGGGCCCATCGTCAGCTTGAATGTAGACGATGAATGTTCATTCTTCATGAAGTGCGTGGGACAGAATTTCCTGCTTGGGGTCTGGCTCCCTCAGTGTGTATTTCAGCTTCACAACCCTGCTCTTACTTTCCCCCTCCTCGTCACCAGTCCCCTCCCATGGCTTTCGGCTTGTCTGATTCTGTGCTAGTTCAGGGAACACCTTGCTCTTAAACTGTTTGGCAGGGTTTGAAAAAATTGGTTTCCTTGGATAAAAGTTGGCAGTGAAGTGGCAATTTGCAAGTGGCCAGTGATTCCTCCTTCCCCATTGCCCACAGATTTTTTTTTAACCTTTCTTTATTTTTGTTCTTCTAAGTGGAGCAGCGTTTACATGAGAGTCAGTTCATCTTGGAATGTTGATGTCAGTTATGTTACATAGAAACTTGCAACTGATACCTGAAAGAAAAACTATTTATCTTGTACAAATACAGTTTTTAAAGCATTTTTTTGGTTTGTTTCCATTTCTTAATAAACACTTTGAAGAGGGCTTTTTATTTACTCCTGAACATTTCAAGACTGCTCCAAAGGAGAGGGAGCTCTTAGTTCTCTCCGAGACGGGCGAAAGTGAGGGGTTTAGTCCTAAGATTAGTATAACCACAGAGCTGCATCTAGAACTTTCTAAAAGCCTAGGCACTACTACTAAAATTACTAAGTTTAGTGTTAAGCTCACACTGTGTTACTTTGTCCAAGAGACACAGCATTCTTAAAGTCATGGTTATGTCTTTTCTCTCATTGGATGATGAGTATGTTGACCTCTTGCCCTTGATGTCAATATCCAACCAATCTGTCTAGTAGAGAGTAGGTTATAAATCAACCCCAATTTAAACCTTGCTGAGAACTCATCCTGAAAGACTGGGCTGTCTGTCACATCCAGTCCCAGTGACACACAGGAGCCAGTGTTACTGACACTCCACAGCTGATTATTTTTTTTATTTTTTATTTTTTAGAAATGAGGTAATTGGCTTTATTTAGGATTATAGAAGTGATATATAAAACATAGGAAGAGTTCACAGCTGATTATTAAATAGGAATTTTGTTAGCTGGTTGTTCAACTTTGATAACTTGAAATCGGCCACAATGTCTTTACACCACAGGAATTGGCAGAATCTGCCCATCAGGGCTTTTATTCCAGAAAGCTGGTTCACCAGTACACCACTGCCCAGTCCCATTTAAAGGGAAGGAATGTCACAGAAACCCCTTTGATGTCCTTTCACAGGTGTCATTTCTATTTCCTATGAAGTACAAAACTTGAGACTGGTCACTGAACTTATGTTTGAAGGCATTTTAACCTTTGCCAAGGGACGTTTCATTCATACCATGCTGGTCTGCTGCACTTGTATTTCCCAAGTTGGCAGATGGCTCATTTCTCGTGGGTGGAAAAGATTATGGTATCTCTGTACCAGGGGAAATCTAGTTTTCTGCTCTGAATCTGTGAAATGGAACCCAAACCCCCAGTGGTTACCCTAACCACATGAGTCTTGCTAAGGTCTTCTGAGGCTTTTCCTTTGAAGGGGAGGGAGCAATGGCTGCCTCCGGGAGATAATTGCCCCTGGGAGAGAGTGGAGACCTGACTTTCAGTTTAGGGTACTCATGGTTGGAGCTTCCAGAATCAGTCTTTTCTCTGACATTGTCCACTGGTATTTGGCAGTCTTTCAAATGATGATGGAAAACACTTTTAAAAAGCAAATCAAAACAAATCCAATCAACTTGTAAATTGGTGCCAATTAAAAATGAAAGAAACGTTATTCTTAAGTCCTGGCTTCATCTGTGTTGTGATCCCTCCTGATCCTTCTGGAGTAGGTACCTTGCTCCATGGTACAGTTCGAGAGGCTTATTTCCCCCTGGCCTCCTGGCTTCCTTAGATTAGGACTCCATCCTATTTTCTGTGTCTGAGAGCCCCACTGGGTGCTCCTTGGGTACCCATCTTGTGGTCATTAGCACCACAATGTCCCTACAGAACTGCGCTCTGCCATGCCACCAGTCGCGGTGCTTGCAGACCTCTGTACTTACTTGCCTAAGAACCTGCTGTGGTTTCCCCACCTTGGGAAGGTTTCCCCACCCTGGCTGGAGGCTCCAGATAATCTTTCCCAGGTAAGAACAATTGCTTCATATTCATCAGAGGCCAGGGGTGTTGGTTCGTTTTTTCCAAAGCCCAAGGCTTCCTGTTAGCCCGGTGCCTCTGAGAGCCATCCTGCCCCAGGTGGACTGGCTCATGTGGTAGGAAGCCTCGTCAGGAATCTTCCTTTGGCACCTTTGATGTCATTTCCCAGTAACCGCTGTTTGTATTTTGACCAAAGCTCCAGCTCTTTTATTTGGTTTTGGTCAATTGGAAGAATGGATTCATGTGCCAGCCCCATAGATGCTGGCACATTCACCAGAGTCAGGGAGGATGTTGTGCTTTTAAATATCACAGTGAAACTTTCATGTTTTCACTGAGGATGTGTCTTTATTAACCAAAACACTCAGTATTTTTAAGCCAAATGCATTGTTCCCTTGCATACTGCAAACTCCACCTCCCCTCTTTATAGGCTGTTCCCACTATAAAAATGTACTCTTCAAAAGCAAATCTTTTTTTTTCTTTTGATTTAAATATGCGTGTTTGTTTCTAGAAATAAGCACTTAAAAAAAATGCAAAGTAGTGTATATGCTCTAGTAGTTCTAACTGCATTAGCGCTCACTTCCTCCCAGGATGCAAATAGCCAGCATGTATGTTTCTTGGTGTGGAAACAGCATGTTTTAAAGTACCCACACGGTCTGAAATAAAGATGACTGAGGGAGGTCACACCTTTGAAGAGTCCTGTGCTGCAGTTGGTGGCTTGTTATATTTTTTAAGATTTCAAAAAATGTGACTTTTTTCTGTCTCAATGATTTTTAAAAAAATTCTAATTGTGGTAAAATACACACAACAAAAATTTACCATCTTAACCATTTTCAAGTGGGCAGTTCAGTGCCATTAAATACATTCACATTGTTGTGTAGCCATCACTACCATCCATCTCCAGAACTTTTTCATTTTCCCTAACTGAATCTCTTTCCCCTTAAACACTAACTTCCCATTCCCCCACCCTTTGCCCCTGGCACCCACCATTCTACTTTCTGTCTCCATGAATCTGACTACTGTAAGGTCTGCCTATAAGTGGAATCATATATGTCCTTTTGTGACTGGCTTATTTCACTCAGCATAATATACTCAAGGTTCATCCATGTTGTGGCATGTGTCAGAATTTCCTTCGTTTTTAAAGCTGAATAATGTTCTATTGCATGAATATATACCACATTTTGTTTATTCATTCATCCATCCGTGGATGTTTGGTTTGCTTCCACTCAGTGATTTTTAAATAAACTTATTTTAGAAGAGTGTTAGGCTTACAGAACAATTGCCAAGGTGGTACAGAGAGTTCCCAAACACCCCACACCCACGTTCCCCTATTAAAATCTTTATATGGCACATTTGTCACAACTAATGAACCACTGTTGACACAGTATTATTAACTAAAGTCCATCTTCAATGATTTTTTTAAAAAGTTATTCTCTTTAGGGTCATAGCACTTAAAGGAAAACTTATGAGTTAGGTATGGAATTCTATACTTTGATTTAAATCTGAAATAATAAAATCCCTGTCCTGTCTCTTCACAAAATTTTAGGATGATCCTTTCAAAAATAAAGCCTTGTTATTTAGCAACAATGCCCAAGAATTGCATCCGGATCCTTTCCAGGCAGAAGACCCCTTCAAATCTGACCCGTTTAAAGGAGCCGATCCCTTCAAAGGTATTTCATTTGGCTCCCACTCTCTCACTGAAAGACTGTTTAGTTTGTGCCATTGAGGGTTGTTCAGTGACCATAATAGGTGGGAGATATCACCCCCTGAAATGGAGGAGGAAAGGAATTCTCTGAGCCTCACGGGCCTTTTGAGTTTTCACCTTACCCAGTTAACTGAGGAGCTGAGGCCTTGGGGTGTGGTGGGAAGAGCTCATGGCTTGCTGGGCCCCTAGACACTTCGCACTTCAGTTTCCATCCACCAGTGGGTGGCACATACTTCCTCACTGCACTGGAAGGATTGGTAAGATAATCAGATACAGTAACGATTATGAAACTACCTAGCGAATGACAGATCCCCACATAAATCTAAGGACTCAACTGGTGGGTTTACCAGAGCTACACGTGAGTCAAAAATAACAGAATTTCTAGAAACAAGATTTCCTACGTTTCTCCATTTTTTTTTCAGAACAAAACAGTATTTCCAGGAAGACTATCTGTACATTTCTGAGAAAGATACCGAGGCAGGGAGTGGCAGTGGGAGCCTTTCCAGTTGCAGATTTGGAGTGAAGCACCTTAGGCAGCTCCTGAGGCTCAGATGTACTGAGCTCATCATGGCTCCAGGGTGGGCCACGTGATTGAGGACTGGGGCAGCCCCGGGCCCCCTGTTCTAATAGCCAAGGGGTGTGAGGGGGAGATGCGATGCAGGAGTGGCACGTGGTGTAGAAGAAGAGTGAATCCTGGCTTGTACATTTTCTCGGACTCTGGCCTGGGTTGAGCAGCCAGAATACCTTCCATTTCATCTTATGTCCCAGCCACGAAAAACTGCCTCAGCCAGTGGCCTTCCCTGCTCTCCACTTTGATAATGCCAGGGTCATTTCTACTGGAAAGCTAAACGTTTCTCTCTCCTCTGATCTAGGTGACCCGTTCCAGAATGACCCCTTTGCAGAACAGCAGATAGCTTCCACAGGTAAAAGCCTTTGTTAAAAGACACGTTTCATGTACTCGTCCTCAGAATAGTCTGGTTCCTAGTGCAAGCTGAAGGCAATGTAAAACACCTTCCAGTCTCCTCCACCAGGTCCCCCACCACAGGGCCGCAGCGAGGTTCATTTCTGAAGGAAATGGGCAGTAATGGCCCTCCATTTCACAGTCTGGTGCCCTTGTTGCCAGTCTCCCAACAGAAATAGAAAAGGAGCTCTCGGCAGCCCGGTGATTGTTGCCCACAGCAACTCAGTTACTTGTGCCTGCTTATGTCACCTGTGGCAGCTTCAGGGGGTCCTGTGCAGTACATGCACATGGCAGGACTTCATTCCATCCATTCCAAGAGTGGTAGCAGTGTACATTGGGAAGGGCAACCGTTTGCATTGCACGAAAGCCTGGTGTCTTGTTCCTTCCTGGTGATGGTGGCTGTCCCCCTTCTCTAGTCACCATGCCGCACCAGACATTTGAGGTCAATGAACACACTGTGGTTGTGGTATTGGGATCACTTTGCCTATATTTTTTATTTTATTTTTTTACTGAGGTAAAATTCACATAACACATAATAATTTTAAAGTGAACAAGTCACTGGCATTTAGTACATTTCCAATGTTCTGCCACTACCATCTCTATTTAGCTTCAGAATATTCCCATTACCCCAAAAGGAGATCCCATCCCCATTAGTAGTCATCTCCCCATTTTCTCTCCCCCAGGCCTTGGCAACCACTAATCTGCTTTTCTGTTTCTATGGATTTGCCCACATTGTTTATTATTATTATTATTATTTTTAAAAATATATATTTTATTGATTTTTCACAGAGAGGAAGGGAGAGAGATAGAAACATCGATGAGAGAGAAACATCGATCAGCTGCCTCCTACACATCTCCTACTGGGGATGTGCCTGCAACCAAGGTACATGCCCTTGACTGGAATCTAACCTGAGACCCTTCAGTCCGCAGGCCGACGCTCTATCCACTGAGCCAAACCGGTTTCGGCTGTTTATTATTTTTAAAATCGACTTTTATTGAGAGGTATAATTTATACACAACAGAATTCACCAATTTTAAGTATGTAATATGAGGTTTTTAAAAAAATTGATATTTAGAGAGAGGAAGGGAGAGAAGGAGAGGAACATTGATGTGAGAGAGAAACATCGGTCAGTTGCCTCCTGCACCCTGGGTATGTGCCCTTACTGGAAATCGAACTGCCACCTTTTGGTGTTTAGGACAAGGCTCCAACCAACTGAGCCACACCGGCCAGGGTGAGATGAGGTTTGACAAATGAGTACAGTTGTGTGGGATAATGAACATTTCCATCATCCTGAAAGGTTCCTTTGTGCCACCCACCCCCAAACCCCTAGGTCTCTGGCAACCACTGACCTGTTCTCTCTCACTATGGTTTTTACCTTTTCTAGAATTTCACCTAAATGGCATCAGTCAATTATGTGTTCTTTCATATTTAGCTTCTTTCACTAAACATGTTTATTCATGATGCATTCTTTTCCTTACTTTCCAAAACACTCTGTAGATCCTTTTGGAGGAGATCCTTTCAAAGAAAGTGACCCATTCCGTGGCTCTGCCCCCGATGACTTCTTTAAGAAACATACAAAGAATGACCCGTTTTCCTCAGACCCATTTACGAAAAACCCTTCCTTACCTTCAAAGGTGAGTGATGTGGGAAGGGGGAGTACCTGTGTGTGCATTGTGCCTGTGAAGGCAGCCTGTCCTTGTCTTCCCCTAGGATTGAGCCAGGACTCTGTCCTTTGAACTGTGCTCGCTAAGCCTGACGATTGTGGGCAGTGTGAGGCCAGGTGGTTCTCTAGCAGCCAGGTCATGGGCCAGGGCTCATTCCTGGATGGGGGAGTGGCTGTGCCTGTGGGTCCTTGTGAGGATTGTCCTGTGAAGCAGGGCGTCACATCCCAGTGGTCCAGGGAGCCCAAGTCAGGAGGCAGCTGTGTTCTGAACAGCTGTCATTCCTCTGTCCCTTTCTGTGTCCCTTTACTTCAGCTCAGGCCCGTCTGCTGGGTTCTCTGCTCTGTCTCCCAACAAAGACAAAACAAAAAAAACACACCACACACTTCCATACACCACCCTGGCCTCAACGTGACCACCCCTGCTGTCTTCCTAGAGCAAAGCACTGATAGTGCCATTGGAGTCAGACTGCCTCTGTGGGTCCCAGTCACGGCGGGAGGAAGCCCAGACCAGCCTGGCTGCACTTAGTGTGTGAGGCAAACATGACCCCCGCCCCCCAACATCTAGCAAACCATGTGTTTTGTACAACATTAGGCCCAAAAGTGTTTTGTGAATGAATAATTTTTGTGACTATGTGAGGGTTTGTAGCCTCACTTAGTATTCTAGGTTGTATCTCTGTCCCCACTTACACATTCCTTGGTTTTCTTCTTCCCATGGACCTGTGTATGCATCATCAGACCCACAGTTCTTTGAGGGCAGGGGTTCATTGTAACATTTCTATCGGACCTGTCATGGAATATTCTTTTTTTTTTTTTTTGGTTTTGACGATCTGTCCTCTTAATTAAAAAATTAATGTTTTTATTGATTTGAGAGAGAGAGGGAGAGGAATAGAGAGATAGAAATATTGATGAGAAAGAAACATCATCCATTGGCTGCCTTCTGCACAGCATTTACTGGGGATCAATCCCGCAACTCGGGCATGTACCCTGACCAGGAATTGAACCAGTGACCTCTTGGGTTCATGGGTTGACACTCAACCACTGAACCACACCGGCTGGGCTGTCCTCTTATTCTTTTGTTTTTTTTAAATATATTTTTATTGCTTTCAGAGAGGAAGGAAGAGGGAGAGGGAGATAGAAACATCAATGATGAGAGAGAATCATTGATCGGCTGCCTCCTGCACACCCCTTACGGGGGATTGAACGTGCAACCCAGGCATGTGCCCTTGACCGGAATCGAACCTGCGACTCTTCAGTCTGCAGGCTGACATTCTATCCATTGAGCCAACCGGCTAGGGCATGTCCTCTTATTCTTTATCAATTTGTTATCTTTTCCACAAGTGGCTTTGTTAATTTTCTCTTCTGTTTGTTTTCTGTTTCACTGATTTTTGCCCTTTATTATTTCCTTCCTCTTATTTATTTTGGGTTAGTACGTTGCTTTTCTATTTCTAACATCTTAATATCTAACCTTAGGCCATTGATTTTAGACCTTCTTATCTAATGTGTTTAAAGCTACACATTTCATCTAAACACTGCTTTAGCTTGCTTTCCACACATTTTGGAAGGCAGCTATGCTCACCACTATACCACCAACACCACCCACACATTTGGATATGTGTCTTCATTGTTATTCAGTTTGAGATATTTTTAGTTTCCCTTGTGATTTCTCTGAACCATGTGTTATTTAAAATGCATTGTTTGTTTCCAGATACTTGTTTTTTTCCTTTAGGTATTGTATAATATTGATTTCTAATTAATATCTATTGTTATTAGAGAACATATTTGTATGTTTTTGTTGAGACTCTGAAATTTATTGCAACTTGTTTTGTGGTTTGTGTTGGTGAACATATCACATACATTTAGGAAGAATGTCTGCAGTTATTAGGTGTCATGGTCTATAAATGCCAGTTAGGTCAGAGTTGGTTGTGTTCAGGTCATCTATGTCTTCACTGTGTTTGTTTTCTGATTCTTCCAACTGCTGAGAGTAGGGTGTTAAAGCTCCAATTATTGTGGAATTGTTTATATCCCCCTTAATTCTGTCAAGTTTTGCTTCATATATTTTGAAGCATTATCAAGTGCCTGTCCTATCAAATAAAGATGGAATATGCAAATTGACCGTCACACCATCACAAAGGCTGGCGGAACCCATAGGCACAAGATGGCGGCACCCAGTCCCCTCAGCCCCACCAGAGTCCCCCAGTCCTTTCAGCCCCAGAGGGGTGGCAGACCCTCAGGCGGGTCCGGCCGCTCCTGGCTCCTGCCGCCGGAGTCCCACTGTCCTTTCAGCCCAGCCGGAGGGAAGGGGAGAACGGCAGGCGCACGGTGCAGGCGGACCCGCCCTCAGCCCCCCAGCCACCCAGGGCTGGTCTGAGGCACAGGCAAGCCTCAGATGGCGGCTGCCCAGCCGCCCAGGGCCAATCGAGGCTCAGGTAACCAGGGCCGGCTGAGGCTTGTGCTGCCAGCAGTGGCAGTAGCAGAGGTGTGATGGGAGCGTTGCCTTCTCCTAATGGCCAGGTCGCCTCCCGCCCCTGAGGGCTCCTGGACTGTGAGCAGGCCGGGCTGAGGGACCCCCCCTCCAGTGCATGAATTTTCATGCACCGGGCCTCTAGTCTATAATAATAAAAGTGTAATATGCAAATCGACTGAACAGCTGAACAGCGGAACAACCATCCGGATGGGGCTGCGAGGGCCTATTCTTATACGGATTTCATGCATCAGGCCTCTAGTACATGTATAATTATTGTCTGATGCAGTGACCTTTTTTTTTAAATCATTATAAAGGGTTTCTTATTTTCCTCAGGTTATATCTTTGTCTTGAAACTATTTTATCACACATTTAAAGTAGCCACTTTATCCTCCTTTTGCTTACTGTTTGCGTCATATTTTATTTATTTATTTATTTTCAACCTACTTGATGTTTGTATATGAAGATGTTGGCAGGGTTGGTTCTTTTTTTAAATATGTTTTTATTGATTTTTAAAGAGAGGGGAAGGGAGAGGGATAGAGAGATAGAAACATCGATGAGAGCTTCTGTCAGCTGTCTCCTGCATGCCCCACACTGGGGATCAAGCCCACAACCTGGGCCTGTGCTCTGACTGAGAATCGAACCATGACCTCCTGGTTCATAGGTCGACACTCAACCACTGAGCCACCCCAGCCAGGCTGAAGGATATCTTTTGAGTTGGCTATGTAGTTTGGACTTGCTTTTCTATCCAGTCTGGAAAACTCTGCCTTCTAAATGGAGTGTCTAATCTAGTCCCTTATCCCTTAACATTTATTGTAATTATTGATATGGTTGGATTTAAATCTAGTATTTTATTGTTTGCTTTCTTTTAATCCTCTTTGTTTTGTACCTCAGTTCCCTCTTTCCTGCCCTCTTTTGGATTGAGAGTTTTCTAGAATTTTCTTATATCTATTGGCCTTTTAACTATGCCTTTTTTTTTTTTTTTTTTTTTTTACTTTTTAGAGGTTGCTTTAGGAATTAACCATATACACTTAACTTTTCATAGGCTACTTGGAGTTAATATTATGTCATTTAATGTAAAATGTAGAAAACTTGCAGCCATTTCGGTCCATTTATCCATTTCCTCTCAACTAGTAGGCATCTCATGTTATAGCTGTCCTGTGAATGTAAAACATCCAAGTGTATTACAAAGCCAGTAAAACAGTGTTATAATTTTTGCTTTATTTCATTGTATGTGTTTTAAAGAAACTTTAAAGAGGAAAAAAGTGGTCTTAATGATTTTTACTCATTGATTTACCATTTCTAACACTCTTCATTCCTCTCTCAAGATCTTGTTTTCCCTCTGTTATCATTTTCCTTCAACCTGAAGAACTTTCCTTGGCACCTCTTGTAATACTGATCTACTTTGTTGTCATTCTGGAAGGGTTTTTGTGCCCGATCTAGTATTTTTTCCTTTTAGCACTTTTAAGATGTTGTTCCACTGCCTCGTGACCTTCATTGTCCTCGATGAGAAGCCACCCGTCTTTCTGATAGTTGTTCCCCTATATGTATCATGTTTTCTCTGGCTGCTTTAAAGAGCCTCTCTTTACCTTCACTTTTCATTAGTTTGTGAAGTATCTGGATGTATGTTCTTTTTGTATGTATGCTGTTTGAGGTTTGCTGAGGTTCTTAAATCTATAAATTATGTCTTTCACCAAGTTTGGCAAGTTTTCAGCCATTATTTCTTTAAATATTTTCTTTTTCTACCCTATTGTCTCTTTTTCTTCTCTTTGTGAGTTTATGGTTATACATGTATTAGACCTTTTGCTAATGTTCCCACAAATTCCTAAAGCCCTGTTTTCTTTTCATTCTTTTTTTTCCTTCAGATTGGGAATTTCCACTCTTCTGTCTTCAACTTTGCTCACTTTTTTCTCTATCCTTTGTTGTTCAGCTAACATAGTGAAGTTATTTCAGAAATTATACTTTGCAGTTTTAGAATTCCATTTGTTTCTTTTGTATAGTTTCTATTTGTCTGTTAAGATCTCCCTATCTTTTTATTCAAGCGTATTTTTCTTTATTTCATTGAGCAGTTATCACTGCTTTAAAGTTGTCATCCTCTGAAAATTCCAACAGCTGGGTCATGTTGGGATTGACTCCATTGATTGTCTTTTCCCTTGAGAATTAGCTACATTTTTTCTGGTTCTTGTCTGTTGAATCATTTAGAAATGTATCCCGTGCATCGTGGGTGCTCTATTATGGACACTGGATTCTGTTACATTTCTCCAAAGAGCTTGAGTGGTTTTGTTTCACCAGGCTGTTAAGTTGGTGAGATTCACACTTCAAACTCCCTGTAAGTTGCTCTCAGTCTACAGGGGTAAGCCTGAGACTTGGGCAGAGCTGAACATGGAATTTGGGCTTCCATGCTCTTCCTCTCTTTTCTGGAACCCTGTCCCTTCCCATGGGTATGACTGTCCCAGGCCTCCATCCTCTGGTCTTCAGGCCAGAAAGATGGCATTAAAAAAAAAAAATCCTTACCCAAGGAGTGAGGATATTCTTTTCCATTGATTTTTAGAGAGAGAGAGAGAGAGAGAGAGAGAGAGAGATATTAGTTGCCTCTTGCACATGCCCCTGGGTCCCCGACCAGGGTGGGATTGAATCTGCAATCCAAGTACACGTCCTTGACCAGGAATCGAACTTGTGACCCTTCAGTGCACAGGCCAATGCCATAACCACTAAGCCATGCCTACCAGGGCGAAAGATGGCATTTTTTATTGAAGTCTTAGCCTCCCTATATTCTCAAATATAGCTGTCAAAATGGAAAACTCAACCTTGTACTATACATGGGTTTGAACTACGTGGGTTCACTTATTCAATTTGTAAGTTGTTCACGGGTCAACTATAATTTTGATCTGTGGTTAGGAATTGGCATATGTGGAGAGTGGACTGTATTTACACACTGATTTTCAACCATGTGGGGGATCAGCGTCCTTAACACTTACGTTGTACAGGGGTCAACTGTACTATTTTTTCTGCCACATTTCAATTTTCCTCCAAAGCCTGCCTTCTTTGGTTCACTTCCTAAGCCTTCAGGTGGTTGTTATTATTTTTTTAAATTTAATTTTGTTAAGACTTTATAGGTGTTATCTGCAGGAAGGATCAGTCTGTTGGGGTTTTACTCTGCTGGGGTTTAATTTTAATGGTTTTACCCTCTCCAAAGCCCAGCACCAGATATGGTGCATGTAGATGTCAAGAAAATTTTGTGGGTTGAATGAATAGATGGGGCAATAAACAAACTGCTTTTCACTCTTTCCTCTTTCCTTTCACTCAGCTCGACCCCTTTGAATCCAGTGATCCTTTTTCATCTTCCAGTGTCTCCTCAAGAGGATCAGGTGAGACTGATGGCTTATTTTCCTTTTGACTCTTCCTTAGGCAGTGGAAGGAACTCACCCAGTTAATGATTTCATTTCCAAAACTGGTGTGTCCTTAGTGTTTATGTCATTAATCAGTGGTACTCAAACCCTCGCCAGAGGCAGTTCAGCCAGAGCTCCCCCTAGCTGTTCATCTTCCCAAGTAAGTGCTGGCATTCTTCCTGAAAGGAAGCTCAGCAGTAGGAATTAACTCTGTAATAACACCAACTTTATTGGTTACTCTTTACTCATTCCTCTGTATAAATCTTTGATTTGTACCTTGGAATTTTTCCTAAAAGAATCCAAAGTTTGATCAAGGTTCTGGTTTTTGCATAAAGGGGAATGAGCATTTGCAGACTCCCCTTTGCTTTAGGGAATAGGCCCTGCCTGGTCCTGTGGCCTTGCTGGCTTGTTGGTTGTGGAGTTTGATATCATAGGTGGGCATGGGGGTTTACTCCAAGCAATCGCCCCACCAAAGAGAAAGCTCAACAAAAATCTCCACCCACAGGTGACTACCTCCTATCAATCTTGTGGGTGGTGGGTTACTGTGGAATGGCTCCTCTTCTCCCTCTTACCTCCTTTCCCGAACCAGTGGGAGAGCCCCGTCCAGAAGCATGACCCCAGCAAACAAATGTGATCTCCTGCTTCCAGGGCTGTTGGGTACCGAGAGGCAACACTTTCCTTTGACCCCAGGAGGCGTGTCCTGGGATGCCCTGTAACTCTGCCTCTGTTGGTGCTGCTTGCAGGTCACTTTGGAACTTTAGACCCCTTCGGAAGTGGGTCCTTCAATAGTGCTGAGGGCTTTGCGGACTTCAGTCAGATGTCCAAGGTAAAGCCCCTCCCGTGGAGCACCTGTGCCTCTGCCAGGTCATTGTGCCTCTTGTGGTGGTCTTGTCATGGCTGCCAGGAGTAGTTAACACCACATATGTATTTCCTTTGTACCTGTCAAACTCTGAAATGCACCCTCCCATGAGGCCATGAGTCAGTGGACAAGGTCTAGAAAGTTCCTGTGACTGTGATTAGAACCGTTTTCCTTCCTCTGTGCTTCCCCAATCCCTTCTGAGGCTGGAACCCTGGCCCCACAGGCTGGCAGGTGGGAGGTGTCTGGAGGAAGTGGGATAAGTGTCTGGGACTGCCTGTGGACAGAATCCCAGTGGGTTTGGAAAGGAAGAGTTCAGTGAATAAATCCACAGGTGAAAAGTGCAAGACAGACAACATTCATGCCATCGTCAGGCTGGACATCATTTCTTTGTGGCTGTAGGTACATTAATTGACTATGGATGTAGCCCCAGATGGTGTCAGAGTGCTGTCTCGAGAGGGATTTGGGGAGGAGCTGAATCTTTAATGTATCAAGAAGTCAGTAGATCATGTCCAGAATGGACAGATCCAGAACTAGTAGTAGAACCCCATGATTACTGAGGTAAATTTCAGAAGAAACTAAGAAGTAGAAAACGTTGACCTTGCCAAGTGGGAAAGGCGGTCGGCCTCTCTTCTGTTCTTTTTAGAACCTTTAGAGTGCCTTGGTTTTAACTATGAGCATGCATTTCTTTGAAGAATTAAGGAAAGCGTTAGGTGTGCTGTCTTGGCCTGTGTGTTCTACTCCTTCTTGCCCTCCAGACAGGTGAGGGGGTTCTCTCATAGATAAAGAACCTCATGCAATACAGCCTACGGCCATGGAGCAGTAGAACTCTGCTTTCTTCATTCATTCTTCTTGCTCCTGGCCAGGTATCATTGATCCCTGGGAGGGGAGGAACACAAACAGAATGCATCCCCATTCTCTTATCTTATGTTCTAGTTGGGGAAGGCTCACAGCCAGATGGTGCAGAAGGGACTGGGGAGGGAGCCCCTGGAGGATGTGGGAGCCATGCACCCACATTGAGGAGTACTCTGCTTGTCCCCGCCAGTACCTTCACTGCGCCAGCTCCTCGCAGCATCCTGCTTGCTTGCTCCATGTTCATTCAGCCCTAGGAGCACACAATTGTCTGGGCAATGAGCTCTTGTGGTTAGCAGCATGTGATTGTGGTACGCAGCTTCCGAGAAGCGTTTGAGATGCTGTTTAGGTTTTCAAAGAAACGCGCTAGCATAACTGTTGAGGTAGCAAATCCAGCTTCAAAAATCCAGCTTGGAGAGGCAGAGTGTCTATGTGCCCATCGACTGCCGCAGGAGAGAACCCAGAGATGCTGCTGTTTCGGCCTCTCTTCTTCCAGTGCCTGGAGGGAACGGGCCTCCATCCCTCATATGGAAGCACTGTGACCCGGACTATTGGGGTGCTGTCTGGGATTGGTCAGAAGGCACCTGGGTGTGAGATTATCCCTCACATTTGCCTGTTGCTTAGTGGCTGTGACACGTGCCTGCGCTCCTTGAGTGGAGCTGTGCCCTCAGCTTGCATCCCTGCTTAGCAGACAGGAAACCATCTCTTGAAATCAGAAAACTTCTGCCACATGGTGGCAGCATCTCCAAGAAAGGGTTTGATTGGATTCTCAAGCTGTCACTGTGGGTCATCTCTCTGCAGGAGGGTGGCCCCAGAGGCAGAGGGAGTGACAACTAGCAGTGGTCCAACTAGGACAAGGACAGGGCACAGCGGAGGCCCTCATTTCAAGAAGTATCTCAGTAGAGGCTGTGGGCTCTGAGGGCTGATGCCGAATGGCCAGCCTGGGGTCCCCAGTGGCAGGAACGGCCACCCCTCCTTCCTCCAGGCAGACTCTGCAGAGACCCCAGAGCCAGGCAGTTCTGAGCCTGGGTCCTTCAGGCTTCCTGTTCTAACCTAAAGTTGCACTGTCCCTCTTGAAATTCCAGTTTCTTTCTCCTTGTTCTCGTGTCCCCATCAGGCTGCACACACACGTGCACTTAATGACTCCATAGCCAGCGCCCCTTCCTGTTGGCAGCCCTGTGTGGGATGGAGCTGGATGGGGCCATGGAAACTGTCTCCAGTACCCCATTGTTTTGCTTCCACGATCCCATCCGCTCCTGATCTCGTGCCACTGGTCCCGCTAAATACCAAGCCCTAAGCTTGTAGGTCTGTGTTTCCCTTTTGGTTCCCTTTCTGTTTTTCAAGAACATCATGTATATAAATAAAAGGCTGAGGGAAACGAAAGTACAGTGGCGAGAAGGTGTGTGGGCTTGTTTTTTTAAAATACATTGCCAGCTTTTCCCCATCTGAGAAGGGTTATCTACCCTCTGCTTGGCTGAAGGAAAGTCACAGTCAGTGATGTGACTCCAGTCAATTCCTTTGGGAGCTTCTTCAGGCTTGCATTCCTAGCTGAGGTGTCCCCGGACCCAGAGAGATTTTTCTAGACTGTATCAAGCCTGTTACCCGGCTTTCAAAACACACTCCCCCAAATAGATTTCAGGGAGCATCAGAATAAAAACAAGACCCCAGCTTAATTAGTTCACACCTCTCCTCTGAAAAAGGCCATCTATGAAATACTTGGCTGGTTGTTAGCCAGTGAGTGTTTTTCATGTTTTGTTTTTTTTAAGCTAGGCATTTCTATTTAGGGATGTTTTTTTGAACCCAAAACACATTTCTTTTAGAACTGCTTTTTTTCATAGTAGTCAGTTTCTCTCTCTCTCTCTCTCTCTCTCTCTCTCTCTCTCTCTCTCTCTTAGCACACTTCACTCTGGGCCAGCCCATAGAGCCCCTACTGACTTTACTGAAACCCTTCCAAAAATAGCGACTTTCCCTGAAGTCACAGCCTGAAGAGAAACAAGTCGGCTTCCAAAGGAGGCTTCTTGGGAAACTTGAAGTTGTGAAAAATGGGATTTGGAAATGACACAGGCTTTTGAGTGTTAGAAGTGAAATAATTCACTTATGTGGGTGCACCAGGCATTTACGCTTGAAACCCTTTCACATGGGAGCAAGCTGCTTCGCTCATTGTGTTTAAACAGAAGAGGGAGCAGAGAGGACCCAGCCTGCCGGGAGAGTTATTGTAGCACATGGGCTGGCTGGACAAGGGGACTCTGCACCCAGAGACTGCGGGGAGCTGTTCAGAGGGCTCTGGTATCCCTTTGCGCCCCATCCCCAGAGCTAATACATTGCCAGCACTCAGGACCAGGACTGGGGTCCCTGTGGGGGCCTCAGGGCCCGTCGTGCTGCTGCTCTACTAGGAAAATGGCCTTGATTCCTGCATGTTTGTCTCAGGTTGTGGTGACATTGTGTGAGCCCCAGGCCTGGGGTGTGTTCTACAAACAGCAGAGGCAGAAGCACCAATGTTCCCTACCTCTCTGTCTCCTTTGCCCCCACCCCATTCTTTCCAGACAACAGACCCTAAATCACCCATTTTATTTAATTTTATTTTTTAAATTGATTTTTAGAGAGAGGGGAAAGAAAAGGGATAGAGAGAGAGAAACATCGATGAGAGAGAAACGTCTTCTGGGATGGAGCCCGCAACCCTGGGAATGTGCCCTGACCAGGAGTTGAACTGTGACTTCTTGGTTCCTGGATCGACACTCAAGCACTGAGCCACACCTGCCGGGCTAAATCACCCATTTTATTTATTTATTTATTTATTTATTTATTTATTTATTTTATTATTTTATTTTTTTTAAATTCTTTTTTTCATGTCCATTGGTTTGGCTTATATGCATGCATACAAGTCCTTTGGTTGATCTCTTCCCCTTACCCCCTAAATCACCCATTTTAAAGCTAAGCTTCAGGTCAGAGAACTACCACAGTTCTCATGCTGCTGCCCCCGGAAAGACTCTGCAAATGACAGGCAGCAGCAGACAAAAGTGTTGGGAGCTGAGAGGTGTTTACAGATTCTTGTGACGTCTAAAAGAATTCCAATCACATCCACATCTTTGTCATGGTAATAACCACACTGTCTTTGTGCTAACTTTGCCCGGAGCCCGTTTGGAACAATTTACATGTGACCCTGTGTTTTGGCCTTAGCCTATGAGCTAGGGCCTGTCATTATTGTCAGCTTCACAGAGGCAGTGACTGAGGCACTGAGGCTGTTAATAGGTGGCAAGGCTGGGCTTCCAGACCCCACCCCTGACCACCATGCTCTGCAGCCTGTTCTGGAAACTTGAGCCACAGATTTTGCTAAGAGACTCCCTGACTTGTATCTAAAACAGTGGTTCTCAACCTTCCTAATGCCGCGACCCTTTAATACAGTTCCTCATGTTGTGGTGACCCCCAACCATAAAATTATTTTCGTTGCTACTTCATAACTGTAATTTTGCTACTGTTATGAATTGTAATGTAAATATCTGATATGCAGGATGTATTTTCATTGTTATAAATTGAACACAATTAAAGCATAGTGATTAATCACAAAAACAATATGTAATTATATATTCAATATGTGTTTTCCGATGGTCTTAGGCGACCCCTGTGAAAGGGTCATTCGACCCCCGAAGGGGTCATGACCCACAGGTTGAGAACCGCTGATCTAAAAGAACAGTGACCATAGAGCAGGGGTGGGCAAACTTTTTGACTTGAGGGCCACAATGGGTTCTTCAACTGGACCGGAGGGCCGGAACAAAAGCATGGATGGAGTGTTTGTGTGAACTAATATAAATTCAAAGTAAACATCATTACATAAAAGGGTACGGTCTTTTTTTTTTTTTTAGTTTTATTCATTTCAAACGGGCCGGATCCGGCCCGCGGGCCGTAGTTTGCCCACGGCTGCCATAGAGCCTGGGAGAGGGGAGCAGCAGCTGTGGAGAAGGCACCTCTCTGCCCTGCCACAGCCCTGGCAGCCCCACTCACTTGGAGCTAGGGTGGTCTTGGCAGAGAAATGAGTCTGGGGGTGGGGTGGGGAGGGCGGCATTGCTGATCCCCATCTTCCTTGGGGACTTCTCCTACCCACTGACCCCTTGGCCTGCTCTGTTCTTGTCTACATCCACGTGTGTCTCCTTCAGAGGCCTGACGACAGTGATGCTCTGCCCAGAATGTGGCCTGAGACCTATCATGAGGCGACAGGATGCTAGAGCCTAGGGTAGGGCTCAGAAGCCCTGGCCCAGGAGGCAAATGTCCTGGGTTCCCACTCTGACTCCTCTGAGGTGCTATGTGACTGGCAGGCTCTGTCTTCTCTCTGTGCCTCCGTTTCCCTGTGTATAAAATGGAAGTGATGGGCCCTAGCTGGTTTGGGTCAGTTGATAGAGCATTGGCCTATGGACTGAAGGGTCCTGGGTTCGATTCCGGTCAAGGGCACATGCCTGTATTGCCAGCTCCATCCCCAGTAGGGGGCGTGCAGGAGGCAGCTGATCAATGGTTTTCTCTCATCATTGATGTTTCTATCTCTCCCTCTCTGAAATCCATAAAAGTATATTATAAATCAATCAATCAATCAATCAATCAATCAATCGGAAGTGATGGCAGAGTCAGCATCTCCTACGCAGGCCGCATCAGAGTGCTGGGGTAGGAACCAGCGTGTCCAATGGAGTCAGCCGAGTGTGGAGAAGCCTTCTGGGCCCCTCTTCCCTGTGGGCTAGCTATCTGTCCCCAACCTGAGACTAATGTTTATGACTAGATACCGGAGACAGAGGAAGCTGAGTTCCTGTCCCTGTGTTTGGAGCCTGGAGGGGAGGAGCAGTGCACAGCACAGAGAAGGGCAGGCCCTTCTCCCTACTTCTCCAGTGGTGGTTGGGTCCAGCTTATCTGAGAAAGTCCCACCTATGTGTTCCTGCTTTGTTTTCTGTCCCTAGGCCTGTTCCACTGGGGGAAGAATTAAAAGTGCCCCCCCCCCCCCCCCCCGCTTCACTTAAAGGAAGCACTTTATGGCTTCTTTTTGTTATACCTGAATTGCCAGCATCACTACTCTTGTGCTTTGGGGACATTATTAAGTAAAATAAAATTGACTTGAGCATAAACACTGCAATACAGCGACAATTGATCTGATCACTGAGACAGCTACTACGTGACTAAATGGGCAGGAAGTGTTTATAGCATGGAGATACTAGACAAAGGGATGATTCATGCTACTCAAAAAAGTGCACAATTTAAAACTTAAGAATTGTTTATTTCTGGAAATTTTCATTTAATATTTTCAGACTGCAGTTGACCAGGGGTATCTGAAACTGTGGAAAGCGAAAAGGTAGCTATGTATCTTCTTGTTCTTTTTTTCTAGTTATTTTCTGTTTCAGTAAAAGTGGTCCCCCACACCCGTAGAAAGTGATTTTCTCCCTTTGGGGTGCCCGTCGTGTGAGATGAGCTGGCCTGTTTATGGCTCATCCAATTGTCAGTGGACGTGTGTTGTGCCCGGTGCTGTGCTGGTGCTCGAGGTCAGGGTGCACGTAGATAGTCACTGCTGCTATAGGTTTGGCCAGCAGGCATCTGTCCCATCACCTGCACTCGCTCTCAGCAGACCTGGAGGAGAGGAGAACTCGAGCCTGCCCCCAGGCCACCCAGTTAGGTGGGATGGGGCTGGGAACCTGTTAGCTTGGTGTGGTCATGCGAGTCCTGTGGGAACCTGCAGGAACCGCTGGCAGGGAGGGGTGTCGGAGAGAGCTCTGGGGGCGACAGTGAGGTCTAGCCAGTCTCCGAGGAAGTAGAGGGGCTCCGGTGGACAGGGCTCCGCAGCTGGAGACCCTCTATGCACAGGGGACCGGAAATGGGGGCCCAAGGGGCTGCAGGTACCAGGGAGTCTTAGAAGGGGATGGAGGGTAGTCAGCAGGGATGAGGCCAAAGAATTAGGCTGTGGGGGTGTGATGAAGAGTGCTTGGAGGTTACCTATGACCACCAGGACTATGCAGTGCCACCTGCCTACCCATCTACCTGCTGTCTCTACTCATCTCCCTACCTGTCATCTCTCCCTACCACCTACCTACCTACCCACTACCTGTCATCCCTAACTACTATCTCCTACCTACCTGCTTGTCATCTCTACCTACCAACCCACATATCTGTCAGTTCTACCTACTATCTACTTATCTACCTGTCATCTTGATTTACACCCACCTACCTCCTACCGACCTCCTACCCACCTGTCATCTCTACCTACCATCTTCCCACTCACCCACCCACCCACCCATCTTCTATGTATATGTCTTTTGTGAGGAAATGGGCTCCTGTTTGGGTTTGAGATGATGGGGTGGTTTGCTGCTGAGGGAGGGTCTGGGCCAGGGGTGCTAAGAGCCTCCCCTCCCCCCGAGGCAGTTTTGGCCCTGCCAACGGGTGGGGATGGGCCAGGTATTTGAGGGTAGGCTCTGACCTGAGTCACTAGGTGGGCAATGGCCCCTGGGGGCACAGTGAGGGTCTGGAATGGTTCTGACCCTTGTCTGGAGCTGCTTGTCACTGAATGAAGGGGTGAAAGTGGGGCACATCTTAAGCATGAGCAGGAGGCCCAGTGGACCCTGGAGTCAGGAAAGATGTGTGTGTGGCAGGGAGAACCCTCCCGTGACACAAACCCATTATGACATGGGGTTGCTCTCACCTACTCTGTGATCTTTCTGGCTTCTCCCTCACAGACCAGGGGACCCTGTCTACTGAGGGTGGAGGAAAGTGGGGGCTTGTGAGAGATCCAAGGTCCGAGTGGGGACCGAGTTTCACAGCCCAGAGGGTGGGGCCTCACCAGGCTCTCGGTACTCGAGTGCTGACTCGGTGAAAGTCCGCTGCTCCATGTTAACAGTTATTTTTGCCTCTCTTTCGTGTCCTCTCTTACAGCCCCCACCTTCTGGTCCTTTCACCTCGTCCTTTGGAGGGGCAGGATTCTCCGATGACCCCTTTAAAAGTAAACAGGACACTCCCGCTCTGCCTCCGAAGAAACCTGCTCCTCCACGGCCTAAACCGCCCAGCGGTCAGTACACTTTCTTCTCTCACCGCCGCCCACCCACCCACTGTCACAGGACAGTGTGGGGCTGAGGGCCCCTTCGTTCACCAGCCCAGAATAGAGCTTTGCTGTGAGGTCTGCACGGGGAACAAGAGGGTCTCCCCTCTGCCCAGTTTCCTCTGTCCACTTATGGTGTGTGCCTGGAGCACTCCTCCCGCCCTGTCCTGTGGGCCAGAGTCCGTTCCAGGCCCAGATGGTCTCCCAAAGGCCCAGGGCTTAGGGCCCTCCTCAGTGCAAGGAGAGGTGCCACACAGCCCCTGGCTGACATGTGGCCAGGGCTTTGCAGTCCCTTTGGCCTCCCCACCCCACCAAGCTTTTCTCAGGTTGGCTCAGGGTGGCCCAGGGGTGGGGACAGCAGCTGAGTCTGTCCCCTCGATCCAGTATCTCCATACTGGTTAAGGGCTCGGGGTGGGGTGTCAGGGGTGGGAGTCTTCCTTGGCTGAGTTTGACATGAAAGGAGGCAGGATGCTCCCCCACTGCCACCCGCATCTCAGTAGATGGCTCCCAGCAAGGGGTTTCCTGCAGATCCCACCTTGCCTGGCTGTGGCTGGCGTTGCAATTTCACTCAGCCTTGGCCCTGGTGCCCTCTGAGAATTCTGGGGACTTTTAAGTCATGCGTGGAGTGTTTATGTGATAGTGATAGGCCCACAGGCCAGGTACCAGACTCGAAAGCAGTAGAGGGACTCACTGCCATTTCCCATTTTCTTTACCCATCCCACCTCCTATGTTCTTGGCACCCTGGCCGGCACGTGTCTTTCATTCTCTGGTCTCCAGGCAAACTCTCACCCATAGTCTCTAGACTTGGTGCTCTTCAGTCTGCCCCAAGGGCTCCACTTTGTGTCATCATTGCAGGCCCCTGAGTCTGTAGTTAGAAATGGTCATTGGTCCAAGGCAGGCCAGTCTTCCTACATGAGATACACAGTAGAGACAAACAGAGGACAAGTTATTTAAAAATGCTGCTACGCCCCTCCTGGCACCAGGGCCAGGGCTTTCTCAGGAGGATGGGTGCCCCGTGTGCAGAGCTGTTTGCCCTCCTGCAGATGAGACATGAGAGAAAGTCCGGCCATGGGCTGGGTGGATTTATAACAGACTTTCTGTGAGCTGTGAGCAGAAACAGATGCATAAAGAGATCACTGTATCAGCCACACATCAAAGCATTTACCATAAAACGGGGAGAAAAGCAAAAACAACAGAGGAATTCCCTTCCATCTATGAGAGGCTGCGTGTACCTTAGAGGCAGTGGCTCTTAGAGGACCCTTGATGGTCTCCTGATGGAATAGCATTGAGTCTTCTCATCCCACCAGAAAGATGGGAGTTAGAGTGCACACACACACACACACACACACACACACGTGCGCAGACACACACTTGTACACGTGTGTGCATATGTTCACATACTGCATGCACACGTGCACATATTCAAATGCATCCATTCTCGCGCACACACCTTCTCACAGTGCTTGTATGCACCTGCATTCATACTGCAGAGGTGCAACGCTCTTGTGTGAATGCATGTGCTCACACCCACAGGGCAGTGCAGCAGTTGGGCCTCGAGGAGGAGCTGTTCCCCTCACCTGCTGGGAAGAGCAGAGCTTCCTTCTCAAGGATCCTTGGAGACTCTCACCAGCCTCCTCCCCTTCCCTGAATCAGTGTTAGCTCTGCTTTGAATTTGCCCTCACTGTCCCCTCCTTCAGGTTTCTGTCTTCGAGCCTACCCACCCCATTTTGGCTTCTTTTTCTTTTCAGTGACTTCCTCAGAGCCGGTTTCAGAGCTCGGGCTCTTTAGAGAGCTGTCCACACCTTGGGAGGTTTGGGCCTGTATCATGGGGTCTTAAGCTGCCTTTGTTCATGGCTTTGGGCTGTCACATCCGTGCTCTACCTTGGCCTGTAAGGTGCCCCAGATACCCTGTTGGCATCAACAGACCTTTAGGAAACACTGTTGCTTCTCCAGACCTAGGAAGACCCGCAAGCAAGTCAGAACAGGCATTGTGATGCCATTTATTTACCATAAGAGGAAAGGGAAGTGAGAGAGGACACAGTGAGGTGGCAGCAGGACCAACCCTGAATTCAGTGACCTACCCCCACCCAGGCCTCCCACCTCCAAAAACAGCTGTAATGAGAACCATACCATGAGGTTCGGAATGCTCTGGAAAACTGTCAACACATGTGCAGTATTTAATCTGTGACCAGCCACGACGTATCCTTGTAGACGCCTAAATGTCTCGTCTGATTCTCTTACTTAGAAGCGATGGCTGAACAGAAAAGCTGTCCACTGTATACGCTACTGGGTGGTAGGTACATATTGTGTGGTGGTTGTCATTTGAGCACTTCCAGTGGCGTTTTGCTGTGATTTCATACTAACCTCTAACACTAGCCAAGGAATCTGCAAGCTGTGTGATGCATTCATACTCAACATGGACCCAGCAGTTGACTTTTTCACTAGTTGCATTTAGGGGCAAGCATCTGGCAATTTGGGGATGCAGAGGAAGGTGTCTGCCCCATGCTGCTTCTCTAGTCGAGGGAGTTAAGGCCCAGCTGTGCACAGTGCCCTCCCCTCTTCCTGTCCACACTGCATGGAGCAGGGCGCATAAACCGGGAGCAGCCTGGGAGCTACCTGGTTATTAGCAGGACAGGCTGATGAGTGAAGGGGGAAGTCCTGCTCAGAGCATTCATTATGAAAACACCCAGCACACCTCTTGTTCTCTTGGCTGCTTAGTATGGGAGGCAGCCAAGAGTGTTGGGTTGGTTTGGTTTGGTTTTTAAGAAAATATATAATCGAACAGGTTGAAAAGAATGTGTTTTTTGCTCTTGTCTTGACCTGGCCTTTTCCTGCTTGGAGAGGCCACATAGCCAGCATGAGGAGGTGGCCACCTTCACCTGGGAGCGCTGTGTGTCAAGGGCCTTCCTGACACGTGGTGGAGGCGCGATCCCAGCGTGGCTCAGTGGGGAGGAGGGAAGGTGGGCACCCTCCTCCCGGGGCCCTGGGGTCCTGGGGTCCTGGTGGTTGAGCTGTGATCCTGTGGACACAGCATAGTGGACAATCTAGACTGCCCAGTTATAGTGGTTTTTCTTACACACCCAACACGCAACTTCATACCTGCACTCACAGAAACCAAGGTGACAGAACATGCTTTTCCAAAATCTTGCCACCCTGCACATGACAAGGGTCTGAGGTTGCCATTTTCCTACCCGGGGCTTGTTTGTCCCAGGGCCCTGAGGTTTCTAGAACCCGTCAGGTCTCTGTGCCTAGAGTTGTCACGTGCGAAGCCAGGGCAGGTGACTCCGATGCTGTTTCCCTTGGCTGCTGAGCTGTCTGTGCTGCTAGGATTCAGGGAGCCTGCTGGGTCAGGCTGGTTTCTGGACAGAGGTTGGAGTGAGGGCCTGGGCTCACGTACTGGCCCTGCTGCCCCTGCTGCTCATCTCCCTGAGGGGCTTTGGGCAAGCGCCCTAGCCTTGCTGAGCCTTAGTGTTCCTGTCTGAGCACAGGACCAACTCTGGCCTAGCAAGTGCCCCTGTGGGTAGAGTGCCTGCACAAGGCAATGGTCCATAATGTGACGTGTGTGACGTGCATCACCCAACCCACCCGGGTGTGAGACCAGGACACAGGCTCCCCCTTCTGTAGGCTCCTTTCCCCGGAAAAGATGGGATGGGCTGCGTGCTCACAGGGTTTATCAGGGACCCTTTCTCCCACCAGGCTGCAGTTTAGGAGAAATCTGCAATTGAGTGAAGCCAGAGCTTGGTTAGCTGAACTACAAAGAGGCTCCAGGGGCCTCTGGCAAAGCTTGGCGTTGCCGCTCAAATGGGACCAAATGCACATTTGGGCCTTAGTCACGCATGGTGTTTTGCATGCACTGGAAGCTGCAGTGTTCACATTCAGGGGTAATTGTTTTTTTATTTCTTTACTTTTAGCCTGATCGAGGTTTCATTGACATGCAATAAAATACACGTATTTAAATGTCAGCCTGTGCTGTCACGGTGTGGGACCTCCACCTGGGAGGTTCCCTGGGAAAGTTCTGGTGTCATACTCATGTGACTAGAGCAGCCCATGGCTGGCCATCTGCTCTCAACCCCAAATCCTCAATTCTCTCTTGACCCCAGCCAGGAAGGACGTCCTTGGGGACCATCATGTCACCCTCTGGGGAACAGGGCTTCAGCACTGAATTCTCTGTGCCTGGAGGTCTTTTCTAGAAAGGTCTATTATAGTATTGAGTAACCAGCAGGTGTCTGTTTGGGGTCAAGAGAATTGGTTTCTTCCAGGCAGGTGCAAATCAGACCCTTCGAAACCTGTCAGTTGGAGTTCGTGCACACACCTCCCCAGGTAAACAGTGTGTATTTTCTGCAACGGGCAGAGATCGAGATCAGTCAGAACTCACCGCTGAAGAGTTTCTAGGTAAAAGTTGTTGATTTGCAAAGGGAGAAACAGATTTTTTTCAAGTGCAGGAAATGGCTGTGTGGGTGTCAGTGATTGGGCCTCCCGCCCCACGGCGACAGATAGTGGGACGCTGTGCCCGGCCCCACCCTTGCCACTTCCTGCAAGTGCAGCCCTGCTTTGCGGTTCCTGCAGAGCCCGGGTAACACCAGCTAGTGTGCCTTCACCACTAACCAGCCAGTCACCTTTAACCTCTCCACAATTTAATTGTCCTTTTATTACTGCTAATGACCTTTTCACCCCCCCCAAAAAGCCAGTGCACACACTTATGAGGTCTTGTTGCCCCTTTTTCCCTTCCCATAATCCTTCTGATGACCACAGACAAACCAGATCCCATTTAACCTGCATCCTGTGCGATTCAAAAGATTCTCAAAAAAAAAAAAAGGAAAAATCACTTCCCCCTCGAACCTGAGTCCCTTCTACAAACTGTGTGTGGATTCCACACAGGTTGACTGGCTTCAGGTTCGTTCTTTTGCGCAGTTTTCTGGTCGCCGCCCATCCTTGGGTTGGCAGGTGTGTGCTCGGCTCTCCCTGTGTTCTGAGAGGCCAGTCTGGGGCGAAACCATGGTGGTCATCCTTCACCCATGTGGGTCCCGACCTCATGTTTATCACACAAGATCCACTTTTAAAATGGCTTCTCCAGTTGAGCCATGCGGTTAGCACCTCAGCCTTGAACTTAACTACTTTAATTCCGTTCCCACGATGATTTCAAAGAGATAATCAGTGGGTACATATGAAGTTCTAGAATGGGACAAGCGGTTCACCACCAGCACGAGAAGCCTGGAAAATTCCGGCACTGCCGGCCAGCCCTCGGAGCCACGTTTCCTGCACACGGGCACAGTCTGTGCCAGGCGGGGCGTGCCCCCTGAGAAGGAGTGCTCGAGAGCTGGCGGGACCCTACTTGCAGAGGGAAAGTGCTTTCCTCTCAGCCTCTTACAAGTAAAATGCCTGGAGATGGGTTGTCTTTGGGTGAATTTCTGTTCTGCAAAGTCGGCTGAGTTCGAAAATAGAAGCATTTGCCTATCTTAGTGCACACCCACCCTCCTGCACCCAGAAGGGCGGATTGAGTGGGAGTCAAGTGACACAGTTGTCACCTGTTGTTCAGTGCGGTGCAAATGCCCAGGCTTGGGGTCTTGAAGCACAGAAATCAGGGCTCAGCTGGCTCAGCCAGCTGGGGTCCTGGAGGGTCGTGTGGTTGGGTGCAGAGAGCCTGAACTCCCATCCTGTATCTGAGCATGGGTGTGAACAGACAGGAGACACTGCCCTGCCCCTGGTGCCCTTCCCAACCACCCTGGGACCTGTGTACCTGCCACCAGCCCTTGGGTTTTTGGTTCCACCTACAGCAAGGTGAGGGGGGCCAGGAAGGTGCTTCCTGTGCTGCCCTTTTTTTTTGATGGGGGTGAACATGGTTGTTCATTTCTTGTTTTTCTTACATTCAAAGCACTGAGCCAACGCCCCCCCCACCCCCACCATTGTCAACTGAAAAGCAGCACATGTATGATTGATTGGGGGCAGATGGTCATAAAAAGAATAAGCATGAGGGTCCCCCATTCTGCTACAGGCTCTCCTGACTCCTGAGCTGCCCCCACAGCAGGAGAATGTTCTTGATGGGTTCTGCACGTGGCCCTCCAATGCACACATGCCTTCTAACCGCTTCCAGACCCACAGCGTGGCACCCTGGTGATTTTCTTATATGTGGGCACGGCACCTCTCTGCCAGAGCAGAAGTGGCATTCTGGCAGCATCAGCGTTCCTCTGTAGGGAGGAACAAAGGCTGTGGCCCCTGTGGTGCAGACCCAGGGCCCGCCACCTGGCTGCTGTGTAGCCAGCGTCTCCCCAGGTCCCCAAGGCACCTGAGCCCCTGGAGGGCGCGGGCAGACCGGCAGAGTGTGTCGAAGGTGCAAATCAAAGAACAGTGTGATTTTTCAAAAAGCAGAACTGTGAGACCTGCAGTCTGTATTCTTTTTGCCGTGATGACTGAAGTGGGACTCATTTGTGAATCATGTAGCTCCCCCTCCCCCCATTTTGGCTGTAGATCTGATTTTTCCTCCACCAGGTTTCTTATAAATGTCATAGTAGCCTTTCGTGGAAACCTTGAAACTTGTATTTCTCATTCCAAGAGGTATTTATCTTTGGAGGACCCAACATGCGTGGCTGCTTTCCCCCCTTTGTCTCCTTTCTGATTCCGGTTGACCCCATGTCCACTGGGCTCCTCACCCTGTGAGATTTCCATGACCTCTGACCTCCCAGACCCCTCCCAGAGGATGGAAACACACCAGTTGTAGGGAGCCCAGTGGATAATAGTAAATATTTGTTCAGCTTTTCTCAACAATTCAGAACCAAACCTCATCCTGTTCCCTTCAATGCATTAAGCGATTTTCTTAAAATTCGGTAAATATTTTTAGTGGAAAATCTCAATGCTGTGATGGTGGGACCTCAGATTTTATCGCGGGGCTGTGCTACTTGGCACAGCTTTGATCTGCCGCTCGCCTTCTCCTTGCATGTGCAGCAGTGAGCGCAGGGCTGTTTCTGCAGGACTCCTCACCTGCAGGCCAGCGAGATGGTCCTGTGCATCCTGGCCTTCCACGGCCCACCATAGTGGGAGCCAGAGCAAACATGGATCCGTGTTGGTGAAAAGCAATCTTTTTCAGTAAAGTTCCCAAGCGATTTTGAACTTGAAGCATCGTGCTCTGAACAGCCTGGTTCTCTCTTTCTCCCCACTCCCCCCAATTCAACTCTGTTTTGCTGGTATGTGGGGGTGGGAAGGGAGAAGCCACAGGAATGAGGAGAGCCCCCTCCCCAGCCACAGCTCCCCTTGTGGTGTGACTCTAAGAAGCCTGGTGGTTGTGTGGGCGTCCCATGTTGTGTAGGATGAGTGACAGTTGTGTGAGGATCCCCCGTAGGATGGAAGTCCCAGGTTGTGTAGGATGAATGACAGTTGTGTGCTGTCCCATGTTGTGTAGTGTGAGTGATAGTTGTGTGGACGTCCCATGTTGGGATAAATGGCAGTTGTGAGAATGTCCTGTGTTGTGTAGGGTAATAGCTGAGGTGGGGTAGCTGTCCTGACCACAAACCTTTGTTTTTATTTTTTTATTTTGTTCTGTTGTTTTTGTATTTATCTCTCATCTGCAGAACTGCATTTTCCAACTATAGCCCTGAATTTTATAAATAGAACTCAGCAAGTGTCTGGTTGGAAAGGTTGGAATGAATACAGTCACACTTGTATATTTTTGATATTTTATTAATCAGATATGTTGATATCCTAAATCGTCCAAAACCTATCATTCTCCTCCTAAGAATTTTGAACAAGAGAATCGTCTTCGTTCAGACTTCTCAGTGTTCATGTGTTTTGAAGTTTGGGGGGCGGGGCAGAGTGTGTGTTTGTGTTCTGTTGTTTTTCCATGCACTGGCTCTCAGGGACCCTTCCCGGCCAGGGTTTCCTGAAAAGCATGTTGGGAAAGCAGAACTGGGAGCTTCGCTGCCAATAACTCGTTCTGGAGTCACTGCCCTGATCCTGGCCACTTGGCTGATCCCGGCCCTGGGGGCTCTCAGGTCTCGAGAAGTTAAGAAATAGGAGAATTGAAGACATTTCTACCAGGGTGGAGCCGGCCACCGAGTTTTTTTTTTAACAGCACACACTGTGGTAAACCATCGGGTTCATATTGTTTTTGCTAAAGGCAGTCCTGTGTGCGGTTTCGGTGCACCGCTTGGGTAACTGTTGAAACTGCTGCGGTTTGAAATAAGCCCTATTTTGCCTTCTCTTCAATCTTGCGTCCTTCTCCCCTTGTTCATGAAAACTACTCTGAGTGCTGGAGAATCACTGTGGGTGCCAAGTCAGCAGCCTGCAGCCCCCAGGGGTCTCTATTTCGTTTGACTTTGGTCATCGCCTTCTGCTACACTCGGGGGCCGGTGGTTCCCTGGGCAGAAATCTAGGAAGATGACACCAAGCCGTGTGTGCCAGGCATCATCCTGGCTAGCTTTTGTGCCAATTTTTGAAAGATTTTTTGTTTCTTCTCTGAAACCTGCATCGGTCATGATCCTTTCTCGTGGTGCTTGGAACCATGAAAAGGCATAAAACTGTGCAATGAGTTTGCTCAGGGACACGGAAGCAAATTAAAGTTATTCTGGCACGTTTGAGATAAGCTACACCTCAAAAAATCGGAAAACGATTAAGGAATTAGCAGAAGTGGTTATGTAAAAGCAGGAACTAGACCCAGAATGTTTTAAACGTGTAGCTGCTAAAAATAAATGGGGATGCAGAGAGAGAAGTTTGGGTTCAGGGCTGTCCTGGCGTGTGTCCTCCTCAGAAAGCCTCTGGTCACAAGCAGAGTGTCAGCCGAACTGGCAACACCCCCCACTTTGCAAGTGTCATGCACAATAATAATTCAGCCTTGTGCTGAAACACAAAAACAGATGACCGAGAAAAAACCGTTGTGTTTTCCCCCCTCTGAAAACAAGAGCAGTTGATGTGCCCTGGTTTCATATGAACACAGTCATGATTTCTAAATAACAACGGTTTCGGCACCAGCCAAACCAGGCGTGAGCAATTCTTGATGTGAACGATGCTTTTCATCTCCCCATCATCTCTGCTTGTCAGAAACCTCAGCTTCAAATCCCAGCAGGCTGGATTCTTACCACACCCCCAAAAGCAATTTAAAAAGTCTACAACAAAAAAACAAACCAGGGGAGGAAGTTCTTAATTAAAAAGAAGAAAAACACAGTAGCGGGTGATGTACTTGAACGCTCAGACCCCTGGCTGGGATCGGCTTGACCTCTTTATCCTGCTTAGGCATCTGTTCTTTGTGACCAGCCAGACCTTGCAAGGAATGCCCCAAAAGTCAGGCAGCTGCCCCAGACCTGCTGCCGGGAACAGAGTCTGTGCCCTTCCCTGGGGCTCTCAGCCCGTCTCCAGTAGCTCTTGCCCTCTCCCGGGTTAGAATTCTGCTGTTTGGTCCATCATCATTTTAGTTTCTGGTAAAAACAATTAGCCCAAGAGTGTACCAGTGAATATTGCTCTTTCTTGCAGAGGAGGGAAGCTAGAGGTCCTTTAGTCCCTTCTAGCTTCTCAGAGTGGTTCCCCCAAAGGCCTTGAGTCCCTGGCTCCCATGTGTCCCTGGCTGGAACCAGGGATAGGGTGGGTTTTGTTGGCACCTATAGTGTGCTGAGCTCCACCACCCACATGGAGCTGCCCCTCGGGGCCCCTCAGGTGTGCTGGAGGCTAGACCAGGACAGAAGTCAGTGCCATGGGAGGTGGTCAAGGCAGTGGGGGTGGCTGCAGGGGAGGAGTGGCCAAGGGAGGTGCCAGGGGAGGTGGAGGTGTGAGAGACTAGCCGGCCTGGGCAGTGCAGGGCAGTCAGGGCAGTGGAAATGGCTGCGGAAAGGGGACCAGGGGTAGCCAGGCCAGGAGGTCAGTATTTGTTCCCTGTGTCCCCATCCCTCTGGACGATGTCTCCCAGGGCACCCTTGCCCATGGGTGTGGTGTCCTTACACTGGCACCGTGTACACATGAGAGCCGGTCTCCCTGGACCCAGAAGTGGCTGCAGGTGCTCCAGGACACCTACACACACCCCCTCCCAGTGTGCTCTGTGTGAGGACATGTCTGTCTGTGATCAAGCCTCGGATGGTGCCACCGCCTGGGCTGTCCCCAAGGCAACTCTTCCGGGCTTTGAGCCAGCCACCCCAAAGAGGACCTGCTGCATGTCCTCCCCTGGACGCTTCCCCTGCCACCCTCACACATGGCGCTACTCTCAGTGGGAAGAAATGCAGAGGACTGGAGGAGACTAGACAGGAGCTGGACAGGAAACTGCAGACACTGGGGGAGGTACCCACCCATATCTGAGCATCTCTGGCAGAGCAGAGCTGCAGTTGGGAGTCCTCCGTTTCCTTTTGGGGTTCAAAGGGTACCCAGCTGGCCTGGCTCTGACTTCCGGGGGCCTGGAGCATCCCTCAGTCTCACATATGGCTTGCTTACTGCCTGCCAGGCATCAGAGCTAAACATCCTCTCCATGCGAGGGGATGCAGTTTTCTTGTAAAAGGCTATAACCAATATATTTTTAGCCTTGCAGGCTTTCCATTCTCCATCCCAAGTGGCCAACTCTGTTGTCCTGGATGACGGCAGCATAGAAGACCGTGAACAATGGCACAGCTTATTGGCATTGGCGTGCCATTAAATTGTGACTTACAAAGGCAGGCGGACCACTGTGGGCAGGTCCCGCTCTCAGCTGCTGCTCAGTCACCGGCAGACCTCCTTGCCCCATATGTGTCTGCTGGGGCTGCCATGACCGGGCAGCTTACACCACAGACGTCTATTGTTCTCAGTTCTGGAGGCTGGAAGTGTGACGTCAAGGTGTCAGCAGGGTTGATTTCTCCTGAGGCTTCTCTCGGCTCTGCCTCCTCCCTGTGTCCTCACAGGTCTACCCCTGTGTCTTCCTGATCTCTTCTTATAAGGACACCATTCAGCTTAGGGCCCATGTAATGACCTCATTTTTACCTAATTACCTCTTTCCAGGCCTCTGCAAATACAGTCACATTCTGAGGTCCTGGGATTGAGGATCTCAACATGAGTTGGTGGGGCGGGGGTGGGCACAGTTCATCCACAGCAACCCCATTTCATGGACTCTGTTCTGTCTGTGGTCAGTAACTTGTCTTTCTTTTTTCTCTTCTTTTTTTTTTTTTTTTTTTTTTTTTTTTTTTCTGTCTCCTGAACTTTCCAGGTAAAAGTACACCTGTAAGCCAGCTCGGTTCTGCAGACTTTCCCGACTCCCCCGATCCATTCCAGCCACTCGGGGCTGACAGCAGTGACCCGTTCCAAAATAAAAGGGGGTTTGGGGACCCGTTTAGTGGAAAAGATCCATTTGCTCCCTCCTCTTCAGCTAAGCCTTCTAAAGCCTCTTCCCTGGGCTTTGCAGACTTCACCTCTGTAAGTTGAGTTCTTCGCCTCCGTTCCACTCCTTCCCCTTGCAGCTTGTTTGGGGCTTTTTTTTTGGCTTACGTTTCCTGGTACCTCATGCCATCAACTGTGTTATTTATTCTGTACTGCTGCTTTCTGTAAGAAAAAAATGTTTCTCAATAAAAAAAGTGCTATGGTTTGGATACTCTGTGATGAGGGCACATGTCCTTCCAGCATGGTGGCCCAAGCTGGTGGCCGCCCCATCGGTCTCTCTTTCCCTTTCCTTGTCCCGGTCGACCCTCTGTATTGTTTCTCTCGCCCGGAGGCTGTTGTGTTCATTGACTTTTGGAAGCCGAGATGTCAGACACTTCTGAAGTGTTAAAGCAAGATTGCAAAAGTTACATTAGGATCTCGCTGTCCCCAAAGGGTCTCTGTGCAAGAATTCTAACTGTCCCTCCTCAGCGCGTTTTGTGCAGCAAGTACAAAGTGAAGGACCCAGGCGGGTGCATGAAGGAAGAGCAGTTTGGTTTTTAAAAAACTTTTATTTCAGTTACCAGCTCTGATGAAAAGAGAAATCCAGCCTAGAACAACCACTCTGAAGCCGTTTTGCCAAAAAAAAAAAACAAAACACCCCAACCCCAAACCCTCCAAAAGCTATTTAAGCAAATTCAAGTGCCTTTTCAGAAGTCTGGCTATTTCTTGGTATGAAAAAGATTCCAGATTATAAATGCTGCCACTTTTGGTGTTTTTGGCACCGTCATCAGTATCCAAAGATCTTGTTCTCAGATTCAGAGTTTGTCTTCCCAGAATTGGTTTTACTGTCTGTTGGGCACCCACGTTTTCTTTTCTTTCTTTTTTTAAGTGTTCTTCGTTCAGATTTGCCAAGTATCTTGTTTTCTGGTTAGGCGTGACGTGCATTATTTATAGATGCTTTGACTCCTAGAATATCCTTCTTAAAACAGCCTCTGCCGTCCATATCCGTGCCCCGTGAACGCCCGATTCATTTCAGACCCACCTCGTGCCCAGCTATCCTGTGGCTTATTGAAGCTGCCCAATACGCTGCTATGTTCCTGGCTCTTGGCGACCTGTAAATATTTTACAACTGCAGTTAGCTCAGTTTTGTTGACAGCCTGTGCACACTGTGGATGTGTACAAATGGAGACATTGTTAATAAAAGCCAGAAACAAAACCTGCTTTATCTACGGTTTTTTGAATAGGACCACGTTTGTTTTTCAGTGGAAAAAATATTAAATGCTGATGAAAAAAATAGAGCCATTCATGCATGACTCAGGTACTCTGTTTTGGGCAGGGCAGAGGGGTAAGTGGATTTGAATGGCAATTTGAAGAAATGACTGTTCTCTTTCTGAAATGCATACTCTGTTTCCTGTGGACCCTGCACCCTCCCGATGGCTAGGTTTTGGAAAACGTTAAAAAAAAAACCCCAAGGTTTTAAATTATCATTTGGCTCAACACTTCTGTTCATTCCAGAACACGTTTAACACGTTAACTTTGATTTTAAGAATCTCCTGGTATTTAATCACCCTCGTTTCCAGGTGGGGAATCTGATTCTGCCCATTGGAGTTTGCAGCTCTGTTTTTTTTTGTTTAAAATCACCTTTCCCGCTTCGAATGCCCCAGGTTTTCCAGAGGAAATCTGAAAATCAGTGCGATTCTGCCCCCTCTGATGGGATGGGCGGAGGAGAGACAGTTTGTTCCCCTTGGTCATACCATAGTCCAAAAATGTTAAAATCTGTCTCCCTCTGGGAAATCAGGATGTCTTTGCATTTTCATGGCGTCGGGGGTCCAGCCCATTAGCCTGTGGTTTCAGGGTACACTGGACCTGGATTTGTGCTAACTCAAAGAAGGCCAAAGGGGTTTCTCTGGTGTATTTTAGCTCCTCAGTAAAAACTGAGGGGTCTTTCACCGCCCAGCAGACGGGCAGTGTGACTTTCAGATCAGATGTTCTGAGTGCCGCCAAGACATGGTGTTACCTCTGCAAAGGTAGCTTGGTCTGTGTTAGAGTTCAGGCACCAATGTCATACATATATGTGGTCCCCCTTTGGCACCCCAGCCCTGCCACCTAGAACCCTCCAATTTACAAGTCCCAAGTTTCCATCAATGGGTGACTTGTGCTTGTTCACGGGAAACCTCTCCGAGATTTCTTTAAAAACCAGCCTTTCTGTCTCATGCGGATGTGTTTATTAGGAAGTAGTGTTTATAGGTTAGCAAGACGGCACTTTTCCGGAAGTCTGCATTGAGAGCAGAGCAAATGTCAGGTGGGGCAAGCTTTGCCTTGTGGAGTGAGTTGGATGCAATTTCAACATCAGAATAAGTGAGCCAATGGGAGGCAGCTAGAGTGTCCCTCGGGTGGTGTGGTGGCAGTGCCGTTAGATGTTCGGGATGCGGATGTCGGTCCCTGGAGGAATGGCACCTGGCCCTCATGAATCGAGGATCAATAATAAAACCGCAGAGCGTTCTTCCCGAGCGGGCACCCTCGGGCAGGGGTCTTGGAAGGGCAGCATCCTCGTGCCCACTGTGTGGCTCAGCCCCATGATGGCACTAGAGTGATACAGAGATCAGAGCTGCCCGCAGGCATCCGGACCTGGCCATCATGACGCCTCCAGGTCAGAGGACTGGAGAACAGGCTTGTTCCGGCGTCTCCACCAGGGCCCAGGAAGGACTCATCTGATTGGAGACAGACACCCCCTCCACCGGTTTTCTCTCGGACGTCACGGTCCACGATGCTTCTCCAGCGCACGTCCACCACGTGCTTGATCGAGTCTCCACGGTGGGGCCTGAGCTGGCCTTGAACCAGTCACTCAGGAGGCACCTGGAACGTTCTGTCAGCCGTTTCATTTGAAATGCAGACCTGTGAACAGACGGCTCTGAGACACGCGGGCTGCGTGGGGACCGCGGGAACCAAGGCTTTGGTCTGGATAACCCGTGGCATCACTCGTCAGCCCCCACCCATCCCTCCACTGGCGGGCAAGGGGGCAGGGTCCCTGGCAGCGCACCTGTCCCCTCCCTCTCCTGTCAGCAGCACCCTGGAGTCATTTCCACCAGCATTTGTTGTTTTTTCCTTGTTTTCCTCCTGTTGAGGTGTTGGAAAATTCCCCACAGAGTGCTGGGGCTTATCTGTGCCCAGTGGTGGAAACACAAGGGTGGGGAACAGTTTTTCTGGGCAGTTTCTCAACGAGACAAAGACTTAACTTTTCCTCCCAGAATGGCACTTCATGCTGACTCCCAGGCCCGGTGGGGAGAGGCCTCCTGGGCTGCCCGCTCTCTTCCGCCAGGACACCTCTGCTTCAGACTAGGCTCCCTCCATCACCCTTCCCCACTCCCCGGCCGGATCCCCACCCTCTGGCCCTCTCTCACGCCCACATCGGCCATTGAACCATGAATCATTCAAAACTGCCCATTCAGTCACCCCCCTCACTGGCCCGAGGAGCTGAGGGTAACTCTCAGCTCTTCTCTGGGGCCTACAGCCTGTCTCAGCCCAGCCCCTCACCCCAGCCTCCATACCCAGAGCACAGGTGGACCCTGGAGGCCTGGATACTATCCTGTACCCAGACTTCCTGCAGCAACAGCTGACAGCCCCACCCCCTCCCCAACCCCAGGAGAATCAGGCTGCTGAGGACTTGGGCTCTGCCGCCACCTCCCCTCCCCAGGCCGTGGTGCTGCCATCTGTCTGGAATCCCACCTCCTGGGCTGTCACGCGGACTCTGTGTGTGGAGAAGTAGCTGTGCATTCCTGTCACACTTCCTTTTCCCCGCGCCCTGGTGGGCCTGCAAGGGCCTCCACAGGAGCTGTGTGGATTGGGATTCTCGGTCTGTCTGCTCCCCTGGGCACCTGTCAGAGGGCCGGCCGGCCGCTTGATCTGTGTCACCCAGGGCTTGGCAGAGTCAGTGCTGAGAACGGAGATTCTGGCTAAGGGAGGCCAAGGCCCAGAACAGACCGCAGCTCTGCTCTCGCGTCCGGGCCCACGGGGCCAGAGGTGTCTCACTGGGAGATGGAGCAGAGTTACCGGGACCTCGGGGGAGCCAGGGACCCACCCCAGGAGAAAAGCGGGTGGATCTGGCTTTTCTTTTCTTTCCTTAGAGCTAAGGGACCTCAAATGGTTTGAAATCACCCATCTTGGAGTTGTAACTGTTTTCTCCCTTGTTTGAAAAAAACGTTTTTAAAAAAAATGGAACCTTTCTGAGAAGGACGTCAACAGTGAAAACCTTGTGGACTGAATGGCAGCGTAAATGCCAGGGCACCGTTGTGGCGAGCCGGAGCGAGGCTGGGCGGGAGGAGAGGCCACCTTTCAAGACCGTTGTCGCCGCTCTTTTGGCCTCCAGGCCTTTTTGCACATTGGAAATCAGAGATCTGTTCAAGCCAGACTCTGCAGTCCCAGCGCCTGTCGCCACCACGTCAGCAGCCTGCCTTCGAGGCCCAGGCTTTGCAGGCTCGCCGTCCTAGCTCCTTGGGGGTCAGCTGACCTCTGCTCCGCAACTGCTTTTCGAGACGCCCCTCCAGCCCCCGAGGAGGCTGAGCAGGGGCTGCTCCCAGCTCAGGAAGCCTCCTAGACTCAGCCCCGGGGGACCGCTGGCATTAGTGTCCCCACACCAATGCGTCGTGTCGCCTGCTTCCGTCCCTGCAGGGGCAGGTGGCTAGTTTCTCTGAGGTCCAAGGTGGCGCTTAAGGTCAGACTCAGCCCTGCTTCTCCACGCATGTGACCCCTCCCAGACTGGGTGTCAGGGCTGGGGCATGCGTGTCCCCTTCCCAGCTCCAACCAAGATACAAGCTTTTGGCTTTTTCTGGTTTTTCACCCATGCATCCCAGCATTGCGTGCGGTTCCCTGCTCCCTGCCCACCTTTGACAGGCCTTTTCTGGGTCTCCTCCCCTGTCCCTACGCACCCCACCCCTGGCCGGTGGCTGCAGCTCCCAAGCCATGTAACCCAACCTGCGTTTTTTCTTTGCAGTTTGGCAATGAGGAGCAGCAGCTGGCGTGGGCCAAGCGGGAGAGTGAGAAGGCGGAGCAGGAGAGGCTGGCGCGGCTGCGGCGGCAGGAGCAGGAGGACCTGGAGCTGGCCATCGCGCTCAGCAAGGCTGACATGCCCGCCTAGGCAAAGGCAGCCGAGCACGTGCGCGGGGCAGGACTGCCGTGGCGGGTCGTCAACAGGAAAAGCCTCGAGTCTGTATATACACACGCTCGCACAGCGGTCCCGTCTCACCTGTGACATGTGACAGCCACTGTAGGTCAAGCACTCGCTGGTTAGAAGGCCTCAGGCTCTGGGCGGCTCGTCCCAGGCGAGGAAATGAGGCTCACCCTGCAGGGAGGCCTGGAAAGGCAGAGGCCACCGCCACCGCCATCACCTCTCCACTGTGACAGCCCAGTCGGTGACAGTGCCCCACCTGGAACGGGCAGAGGGAGCGGGCGGCGCCTCCTGGCCTGCCACGCTCTGCTCATAGCTGCTCCGAGTACCAGCGCCAGGGCGCACCCACCCTGCCGCCTCCCCGACCTAAGACAGATCCCTGGCGATGTATGCATTCGTTGTATAAAAATTAAGTTTGAATGATTAATATAAAATATTTTAATACAAAACACAAAGACTCTCTTCTTCCCTTTCATTTAAATATTGTTTTCCTTGCAGTAACGTTCACACGTGATGTCACAGAGGCAGACCAGCCACAGTGACGTGGAGAACTAGGTTGAGTGTTTCTCTTTAAATCCTGTTTGAGTAGCTTCTAGGACCACAGAGAAAGCCAATTTTGGAATTTTTCATGGGTCGTCTTGTCCCCCAAGGATGCAATCCTTTGTCACCTCGCTGCTGTTTAAAGAGGTTCCCGCATACAGTTCACTGAGGCTTGATCCACATGAGGGGCGTCCTTCACACCATGAGCTCGGAAATGCAGACTGGGAGAGCTCTCCACTAGGACACAGCTGAATTCCCCCGGAACATTCCAGAAGCTTGGACATAACTGCTGGGATGACCTCAGGACTTGCTGAGGACACTGCAGACTGGGCCCTGCTTTGGTTTTCACTGTCCTCAGGCAGACAATACAACTTCTCTCCGGTGAAGATGATAAAGATGGAATCTAAGCAGCCAGAACACAGCCTTAGAACAGCCTTTATCCAGAGAAACCTCCAATCCCAAAACCATGCAAGAAGGGGGGGAGATGCTAACACCAGGACTAAACAGGCCCAGAATGTTCCAGGACCAGCCTTGATGGAAATCACAGGGCACACGCAGCCCAGCCCCATTGGAGTTAGACCCCAGAAGCCCTTTTGAAAAGTTCCTTCTCAGTGCTCTGCGTGTCTGGGTCCCAGTCCTTGCTCTCTCCCCTTCCTGCTCCAGCTGGGGCAGGGCTGTTGACAACCCCCGACGCCTGCACGGTGGCTCTCAGCTGCCTGATTCCAAATGCTTTATCCAAACCAGGCAATCATTCTGAGAGGTACAGTCGGCCCTCCATGTCTGCGGATTCTGCACCCACGGGTTCAACCAACAGCGGATACAGAATATTGGGGGGAAATGTTACGCTATTGCTGACGTGTACTGTGTAGCTAGACCTATGCGTCTGTACCGAACACATACAGACTTTTTAAATCATTATTCTCTAAGCAATAGTACAACTATTTACATACCATTTACATTGTATTAGGTATTATAAGTAACCTAGAGCTAATTTAAAGTATATGAGAAGATATGTAGGTTACATGCAAATACCACACCATTTTATATAAGGAACTTGGGCATCCTGGGGTTTTGGTATCTGTGTTGGCCCTGGAATCAATCCCCTGTGGATAACAAAGCCTGACTTTATTTATTTGCTTGGTTTTACACTTTAATTTTACTTTTCAAACCCAGTTTTAGATTTGCAGAAAAATCACAAAGATACTACAGAGAGTTCCCATAAGGCCTCACACAATTCCCCGTTTTTAACATCTTACATGTGTATGGTACATTTGTTACAGTTAAGGAGCCAATATTGAGACATTATTATTAACTAAAGTCCATATGTTATTCAATTTCCTCAGTTTCCCCGAGTGTCCTTTTTCTGTCCCAGGACCCCATGTTGCATTTAGTCACCATGTCTCCTGAGGTGCCTCTGGGCTGGGACAGTTCCTGGGACTTCCTTAGTCTTGGCACCTTTACAGTTTTGAGGAGAAGGTCAGAGTAGTGACATGGGTCTGAGGCTTAAGGGTTTCCTAATCTGCCAGGTGCCCCTAATCCTCTGGAAAAGTAAGCAGCTTCCAGAATGTGGCTGGAGGTGATTCCCAAGGCTTCCTCCTCCTGTGGAGGAGCCACCAGAATACACCTGAAAACGCAGTGCCACAGGTCCCCGCCATCATGGCCCTGCAGGGAAGGACCACATCGCCTCTCTCCAAGGTGGTCAGAGCTCCCTACTTGAACACGAGACCCACACTATTTGGCAAAAACCTCACAGTTTTCAGAGCTGTTCAACTTCTATCATTTTGTTCTAACCTCAGAGAAGCCTTGTAGGTGAGGAGGGTGGGGTGTTAGCCCATTTTCCAGATGGGAAAACCAAGGCGCAGTGTCAGCAGTTATTTGCCCAGAGCCCCAAAGCCCGCCAGTGGTGGTGGCTCGGTGTTTGGCTAGTCTTAGAAAAGCTTTGTTTCTTATGCCTGCTGCTGATTTACATTTTCAATGTACCCAGAAAAGACACAGACACAGAAAGAGGCTCTTTATGTCCTATAAATGCAAGACCATACGTTGAATTGAAGACCTTGCAGTGCATTGAGTTGAAGACCATGCAACGGATCGAAAGTGTTCTTACCAAGGGGAATGGGATGGCTTCAATGTTTGTGTATTTTGTGTATATTTGTTTGTTTTTGTCCATGACTTTTTCATCTGATTCTTAGAAGTTCTCAGTCCCCTCCAAAATAAGGTTATGAGCCAGTTTTAAATCTTTTTCCTTCTTCCCCAGCCACACATACACACAGACATGCATACACACACATCTGCTGTGTACACAGCCTCACATCCACCAACCCATCCCCACTCCCACCGGCTCTATTCTGCCTCTTCCTTGACAGAGAACACTCACACCCTTTCCTGAAAAACAAAGTATCCAGTGTGAAAAAAATGTCTGATGAAAATCTCCAACCATAATAGTAGCAAGAAGAGCACAATAAATCCCCACAACCATCTCCCAGCATCAACTCTCGCTTTGATTTTGCCACTTCACCAATCCCTTTTTCCCTTTCCTCCCTTTGGCAGATGTGCCTTAAAACAATTTGGTTGTGACGTCATGTTACCCAACCATGTTCAAGTACGTGTTGCTAAAAAATGTGGCACCTTTCCCCATAACCGCTGTGCCGTGATCACACCTAACAAAATGAAAAGTAACACTCTATTTCTGCAAGTCACATCTTCAGATGAGCGGCAACTTCTGATTTTGTGATATTGTTGACTTACTGCCCTAATGGTTGGAAGCCTTTGTCCCCTTAGGAGGTGACGTCCCCCGGCTGCCACCTGTGACAGCGGGTTCCCACCCTCTCCAGGTCCAGTGATCCAGCTCCAGCTGCAGTTGGACCAGAACCCAAGGGCTCAGGATACCTGGTCTTAACATCATTTTGGAAAAAGAATGACTGATTATCTGCAACTTGCTCCAAGTAAACGAAATCACATCTTCAAAGTCAATTTCATAGAAAAGTACACTCAAGTCCTGGAACAGTTGTGGAAAGCTATTTTTAAAACAGGAAGCGTCTGAGAAACAAAGAACCTGCCTCTTGAAATAATGGAGTAAATATTTCTGTTCCCTTATCAGATCTGGTTCCTTTGAAACACGGACTTTTTTTTTTTCTTCCCCAAATTTTCCCCAGTCCAAGTTACGAGGAGCTGTACAAATTGTATCATGAGCTGTTGTTGGAAAAATATAAAGGGAAATGGAAATGTGATCCTTATCAGAAGCCTATTCCAGAGAAATTACGTGATGTGGGCTGGCATGGCTCACGTTGTGTTTATGTTTATTGGGTCTTTAAATATCTCTTTGATTTGCTTTCTGGTGGCCGTGCTGTGTGCGCACTCTGAGTCATGACCTTGGGCGCACGGCCTACACCCTCGGGACCTCAGTTTACCATCTGGCCAAGCAGGTTGGACCTCACCACCAGTGACGCTCTTAAAGATTATGATTCAAGTTTCTGGAAAGGCACATAGTTTAGGATTTCAGGTAAAAGAAGAACATGGAATAGATGTCATCCGTGCTAGCCTCATCGTTATTTAACATATTTTGTCCACATGTAAACAACACTATTATTTTTAAAATGAATAAACAACATTATTATAATCATCAAACTTGCTGAGACTGGAACTGAAATATTCCAACCACTAAAAAGAAATGACAAATATGTAACATGATAGAGGTGCTAATTATCGCTGCAGTGGCAATCCTGTACGCATACAGTATATAAATGTACACCTTATATTTAAGCAATGTTATATTTCAAATATATTTTGTTAAAATATTTTTTCCACTCTTGATAACCATTTGTTAGCTAAGGGAGAAATACTAGTTCAAATAAATATGTAATATAATAAATAGGGTAAGAGAACAAAGAATATATCACTAATAAATAAAATATATCACTGATAGATAAATTATATCAATATAGGAAATATATAATACATCAATATAATTATATATTTATATTAACTTTAAAAACTTTTGCATCATAAGAAACATTATAGTTGAATAAATGAACAAATCTGCAGCTTTCCAATGGTTTTCCTACGCTAACCTTCAGCGAAAGCCAGCATCCTCTCTGAGGACCAGAGCAGAAGGACTTCAGAGATAGTGGTCTGCAATGAATGTTGTTTCTTTGTACTAAAGACAAAGGGCAGAGTTTCCACTCCAAGAGCCAAAAAAAGACCCAACACAAGATGTAGCCATTGTTGAACCATAAACACGCTTTTTAAAGGAAGTGGGGGTCTTGGTTCTAAGAACAATGTGGTAGACCAGAACTCCGATTCCTCTGGTTCTAGATCCTGGGATAAGCAACTAAGGGCTTTCCTCTCCTGCGGGCGAGCAGAGAGGTCACGGAGTTATGAAGAGGCTCTGGGTGTGCTGGCAGGAGCAGAGTGCTGGAGCCGGACAGACGGGGTGTAAATCGGCTCCCCTGTTGATAGCGGTGACTTCGGGAGTCATTCTTCCTCATCTGTAAAGTGGAGGTGATAACATCGATCTCTCAGGGCTGTTGTGTGGATCACAGCAGAGTTCCCAGCATATTCTAAACACTTAGGTACTGAGACCCATAGTAGTTTTAGTAAAATTACTAATTGTGGTTTACAATAACATAACATAAAATTTACGATCTTAATCATGTTGACTGTGCAGTTCAGTTGTGTTAAGAATATTCATATTGTTGTGCAATCGCTCTCTAGAATTTGTCTTGCAAAACTGAAACTCTATACCCAACACCTCCCCATTTCCCCCTCCTCCAGCCAGTTGTAGTGGTTTTTGTCATTACTGATTCAGATGGTTATTATTAACATGATGGCTGCTGTGATAGTGAGCGCTCACACTGCAATAGCAAGGCTGATATATTCTAGCGCTACTGGCCAGGAGCAAGCTGAGAGGTGGCTCTGTCTGTATTAGATATGCAACTACATTATTCCTCCTTGTGGGAATCTCATTCTAAAGAAAGCTGGTGTCGGGTGCAGGAGGGGCAGGAGGCCAAGCCCTGACACACGCTTTCTGTGCCATCGTATGAAGGTCTGGGGAGAGAAGGGGGCTCCATGGACCAAGCCCATGATTGGGCACCATTTGGACAATGACGGTCGTGTCCAAAAGCAGGATGTGGCCTTTAATTCAGAGGTTCGGCCAGGGGACTTTCCACTTGAAAGGGACAGATGCCACTGCCCTCTGTGGCACTGCTGGCCTGCATCATGCGCTTGTCCCGGCCTCCACGGTGGTTATTTTAAGCTGACAGTGAGACTTACTGGAAAGGGCTTGGCATTCGTGCATAGAAACCGCCTGCATTTAAACTTGAGGAGCTGGAGTGTGAGCCATGGGATACGGTTCTCTCTTCAGGCCCTGACTGAGACGTGCCCACAGAATCGATCTTTTCCAGCTGGAAAAATCCCAGGGACCCTCAGCCTCCTGAGCGCCTGCTCTCTAGGACATCTGTTTGAGGCCACAGTCGTCCTCCTTTCTCTTGTATCATGGTCCTCTGACCCTCATGGCACACCCCAGCCAGTCGGGTCACCGTCCCTGTCTGACCCTCCCAGGGAAGGCCAATGGAGGGAGAAAATTCTCTTTTTTCCATTCCACTTTCTTGAGTTGTATGAGCTTCCCAGCTCCTCTCTCTCTCTCTCTCTCTCTCTCTCTCTCTCTCTCTCTCATTGACTGGGTCAAGGAAGATGGTTTAGTTGATGGGGGAGGTGACAGGATTTTCTTTCCTTCTTTCCTAGTTATTTATAAAATTGTGGTAAAATACACATAAGAAAATTCACCACCATAACTATTTTTAAGTGTCCAGTTCAGTGGCATTAAGTACATTCATACTGTTGTGCAGCCATCACACCACCCATCTCCAGCACGCCCTGCATCTTGCAAAACTGAAGCTCTGTTCCCATGAAACACCAACTCATCACTCCCCCTCTTCCCCAGCCCCGGGCACCCACCATTCTACTCTCTATGAATCTTACTCCTCTAGGGACCTCATATAAGCGGAGTCACTAATGTTGTCCTTCGGTGCCTGGCTTTTTCCCCTCAGCATCATGTCCTCAAGGTTCATCCATGTTGCAGCATGTGTCAGAATGTTCTTCATTTTTAAGACAGAGTAATATCCCACTGTACATGTGTACACACCTTGTACACACGTAAACACATTGTGTATAGGTACATGCCATGCTTTGCCATCCATGTCTCCCTTGATGAATTTTATTTCGCAATCACATTCACAAAAAGAACTTCATTTAAAAAAAGTGAAGCTTTACAATCGAAGCTTCGATTCCCAATTGCTTCTTTTTAAAACCGATTTTGTTTTTTGAGGTGAAATTCACATAACATAAAATGAACCATATAAAGTGTACAACTCTGTGGCATTTATGCTCGCTGTGTTGTGCAGCCATCACCTCTCTCTAGTTCCAGAACATTTCCATCACCCGAGAGGGGACCAGCCCCCAGGAGCAGTCACCCCCATCCCATGGCAACCGCCCATCTGCTTTCTGTGCCTATGGACGCGCTGATTCTGGGCATTCTGTATACATGGGCTCATACAACGTGTGGCCTTTTGCATCTCGCTTCTTGCCATCAGCACGATGTTTTCAGGTTCATGCACATTGTAGTCGGTGCTTCAGTGCTTCCTGTGGCTGAGGAATATTCCACTGTATGGATGGACCACGTCATGTTTGTTTATTCAATCTTTGATGGACACTTGGGTTGTCTCTACCATTTGCCTATTATGAATAGTGCAACACAAATTCAAATCGTTTCTCACCCAAACAAAGCAACAACAGTAAAGCAATTAGAAAAACTTTTCCTCTATCAGTGGTCAGCAAACTGCGGCTCGCGAGCCCCATGCGGCTCTTTGGCCCCTTGGGTGTGGCTCTTCCACAAAATACCGACTTCTGCGCATGGGCCACGAAGTTTCAATCGCACTGTAATGTGCGCGCCCGCACGTGGTATTTTGTGGAAGAGCCACACTCAAGGGGCCAAAGAGCCGCATGTGGCTCGCGAGCCGCAGTTTGCTGACCACTGCTCTAGGCAAAACCCTTTCAAGGCTCCTCCCACTTAAAAAGACACCCAAGAGATGCCCATTTACACTTGAGAAAGTTCCAATACAAAGTTAGGTCCTACAGTGACTCCCTGAGCAGAAGTCAGCTCGGGGCAGACAGTTGCTGGTGACATGGGGATTGTCATGCCAGTTGCCCCCGCCCACAATGCCCCCTCCCCGTGACCAGCAGAATTATGTAGAATGTGTGGGCTTACTCTTTAGAGTTCCACTAGCTCTCTCATAACAGCCCCATGCGTTCATGCACACCTACTGTGTGCCAGGAGTAGTGCAGGCCTGTCCACCAGACCGTGCCCCACCAAGAGAGCTGCTAACAACCCCCTTTTGCAGAGGTGGAAATGGTTGATCGTGGTGAACTCAGGAGCTCAGCTCAGACCTGCCAGGGCCCCCAGACCCTGCCTGTCGCCAGGGCTGCCCCACTGTCTCCGAGGGCCCAGATCCTGTCCAGCAGGGGAGAGTCGGCCAGGAGCTCCTCCAGTGAGCCCCACAGGAGCGGGCCGAGGTTGGTGGGAACCGACTATGTTAGATGAAACAACCACCTACTTCTGAGATGAGAAACCCTTCCTTCAACACACTTTCCTGTGACTCAAAACGAGCGAATGAACCCCCACAAGCTGGTCTAAGTCACCCGGGCACGTTGAGGAAATGAGACATCAGGATGTGTTTGAGGTTTGGGGTTCAACGGAAACACCACCGGGAATGTGGAGAATTCTGCTTGGAGAGTGAGGATTGGAGTCCTGGGCAGGTTTTAAAGCCCAGCGGAGGGGTGGGCCTGGCTGGATTCCCGATTCCTGCTTTTCCTCCTGGCGTTGGAACATCACAGAACCCCAAAGTCATAGACAAGGGCTTTGGCCCAGGAGTGTGTCTTTTCATCTTGGGACAGTCCCCAGAAGGCCAACTTGGGGTCAAGGTTGAAATCACGGGTGACTGAGGTGGAGGGCAATCAGGATGTGCCCAGGAAGGCGTGGCGGCAGCTCTGATGATGCAGAACTGTTTCCTGAATGACTCTGACAGTGCAGAGCCGAGTGTCTCCAAGTGTGGCCCACAGATTGAGCCAGCAGCGTCCCTGGGTCACGGCCCACATGCCAACTTTTGGGTCCTGCTCGAGGCCACCCAGATGGGATTCCACTTACACAGGAGGACAGAGGGAGGAGACAGCAGAGGCTGAGCACCCACAGTGTGGAAACATTACTCTCTGTTTCACTTTTCTTCCTTTTTTGAATAATTTTTATTGATTTCAGAGAGGAAGGGAGGGGGAGAGAAAGATAGAAACATCAATGATGAGAGAGAATCATTGATCGGCCTCCTGCACGCCGCCCCCTACTGGGGATTGAGCCCTTACCCTGGACACGTGCCCTTGACTAGAATCAAATCCGGGACCCTTCAGATCACAGGCCGAGGCTCTATCCACTGAGCCAAACTAGCTAGGGCTGATTTTCTTTTGTTTTTAATTGAGGTAACATTGGTTTATAACATTATATAAGTACATCAGATGTGCATTATAATTCTATATCTGTCTACACTACAGCTTACTCACCCTATAAATCTAGTTTTCAACCATCACCATATATTTGACGCCCTTTACCCATGTCCCCCTCCCCCTGCCGGCCTCCCCATTGGTTATCACCAATCTGCTGTCATATTTATGAGTTTGTTTTTGTTTTATTTTGTTTGTTTCTTTTTTGTTTATTTTATATTCCACATGTAAATGAAATCATATGATTTTTGTCCCATTCCTTCTGACTTATTTCACTTAGCATAATGCCCTCTAGGTTCATCCATGTTGTTGCAAATGGCAAGGTTTCATCTTTGTGGTGGTAGAGTAATATTTCATTGAAAAGATGTTCACCATTCCTAATTATTATGGAAATGCAAACCAAAACCACAATGCGATATCACCGCACATCTGTCAGAATGGTTGTTTTAAAAAAAGCCAAGGGATACATGTTAGCGAGGATGTGGAGAAAAGGGAGCCCTCATGCACGCTTGGCAGGAATGCTGATTGGTGACCACTATGGAAAACAGAACGGAGGTCCCTCAAAAAATTAGGACTAGAACTATCATCTGATGCAGCAATTCTGGGTAGAGCCCTCATGCACGCTTGGCAGGAATGCTGATTGGTGCAACCCCTATGGAAAACAGAACGGAGGTCCCTCAAAAAATTAAGACTAGAACTATCATCTGATGCAGCAATTCTGGGTGTTTATCAAAAGAAATCCAAAACGCTATTTTGAAGAGATAGATGCACCTCCTTGTTCGCTGCAGCATTATTCACAATAGCCAAGACATAGAAGCACCTTGGTGTCCACGGATGGATGAGTGGACAAAGATGTGTTTGCTTTTCTGACCCACCCAGGGAAAGCTCTCGCTGGGAGGTGAGCACCAGAGCTGGGGGTCGACCTGGGCCAGTGGATTCCAGTCCCATCCACACTGCACACGGCCCAGCAACACGGGATCAACCTGGGCCTTTGCAGTCCCGGTCCTGTCTACACTGCACACTCTATTCAGCATCATCTTGGGCTCTTTTGGACTCGATAGGAAATCCTGTCACCCAAGAAGCCCTGCAGTTTGGATTTGGTTCCTTATGAGAACCGGGGAGCAAAGCCATTATGCCAGTTCATAGTGCTGACCCTCCTCAACCAGGCCCTCCACTCCTGCAGCACCCCTCACGGCTGGCTGCTCAGGCACGTCTTCCAGGGCTACCAGATACCCATGCCAATGCCTCCACCCTGGTGAGGTCGGGTTGCATGGCGGAGAGCAAGGATTCTGCTTGAGGAGTCATGGCAGACTTCCCGTAGGAGGTGACCTGAGCTAGGCCTGGAAGAGTGCACTATGGTTTGCCATGTGGACACCTGGGAAAGGCTTTTGGACACCAGGAACAGCCTGTGCAAAGATATGGGGTTGGGGAAGAGTAAGGGTGAGTTGGGGCAGGGAGGCGGGACTCGGAGATTAGGATGGGGTCTGAGGGTGGTGTAGGAGTAGAGACTCAGAGGAGGGGGCTGCGGGCCGTAAAGGGTCAGAATGCTGAATGAAGGGGTTCTAGCATGTTCTAAATGAGCAAGGGAGGAGTGGATCTGGACAGCTGGCACAGGCTCTCAGAAGCAGGGCCCCAGTGGGCTCCCCACTGCCAGCCTCAGAGCATGGGGAGCTGCTCTCAGGGGCCACAGAAGATGACTAGGTTCCCATTCTGGAGGCTATAACCTCACAGACACCCCAAATCTACAGACGAGTCCTGGGTGCCCCCAGACCCAGACCCCCACCGCCTGCAACACCCCCGTCCAAAACCAGAGCTGCTTCCCACGCCAGCGCCAGCCGCGATCTGCAGCTCTGGCCCGCACGCTTCTCTTCCTCCTGGATCTGCTGGCCAAGCCTTGGAGCAGGCTCTCCCGCGCTGCTGTTACTCGTTTCCACGGATTTCTTCATCTGCCAAGTTCCTCTCTGTTTCGGGTTTCTGATTCCATCCCATGCGGTTGGGAGAACATACTTTGTATTATCTTGACCCTTTTCAATTGATTGAGGTTGGTTTTGTGGCCCGGCCTGGGGAATGTTCCCTGCGCACTTGAGAAGAATGTGTCTGCTGCTGTTTGAGGTCAGTTAAACCTGGTTGGTTTATAGGTTCCCCATGTTAAACGAGAAAGCAAGTGGGGCAGGGAGGGGAGAGTGGAGAAAGGCTTGTCAATAGAATATTCTGTTCACATTGTTCTAGGTTAAAGCGGAGTCGAGTCCTGGCAAGCAGTGTGTCCTTGGCAGGAGCTCAGCCAACGTGCCCGGGTCCCGGGTGATCAGTCCTGTGGCTCCGGAGGGCTGAGGGAGCTGGAGGCTGGGCAGCCTGTCCCCCTGAGTGGCCTCTGGAATGAGGGTGAGGACCCGGAATCCTGAGCCTCGGCCCAGCTCAGGCCCTGCCTGGGGGAGGGTCTCCGGGTCTGGTGTCAGGCCTCTGGGTCCCCCCTGAGGGAGGCTGTCCTGGAGGCCTGGGGCCCGGGGGAGCAGGGTGCTCGCTGCACACAGCGCATCCTGCAGGCTGAGCAGGCGGCTGGGTGTGCCAGGTGTGAGTGGCACCTCGACCGCAGGCCTGTCCAGCTCCGGGTGATGCTCTGCCTCTTTGCACAGCTCCGGCTGCTGCAAAACCCAGATTTCCGGGCCGCCCCGAGGCCAGGTCGCTGGCCATGCTCCCCTCCCCCCTCCCGCTGCTGCTCCCATTTCGCGGAGGAGGAACCTGAGGCCCAGGGTCTGGCTGGCTGGAGCTGACCCGGCTCTGAGCTGGTAAAGACCCGAGGACCGAACACACCCAGGGGCTTGGCCTTGGCCGGCGGCTCCCGGGTGAGCTGCTCAGGAAAGAAAACACGCCTGGGCCTCTGAGTGGCGGGGACGATGCTTCAAAGAGAGAAAACAGGGATCCGGCAGTTCGACTTCTGGGTAGAACCCCCACCGCACGGAAGGCAGGGGCTCGAAGCACAGCCACGTCCACAGCAGCACTAGTGACAACAGCCAAACGGCGGAGGCAGCCGAGTGTCCACTGCAGGACGAGTGGACAGAGGAGAGGTGGTCCATCCGCACAATGAAATACTATTCAGCCTTGAAAAGGAAGGGCGTGCTGGCACGCACCGCAGCAGCGGTGAAACTGGAGGACAGGGCACTCACTGAAACCGGCCAGTCACCGAAGGACAAACACCGTGCCATCCCGCTGGCAGGAGGTCGTGGGGGGGGGGCGGGGGGAGGAGTCAGATTCACAGAGTCAGGAAGTGGATTGTGGGTGCCAGCGGCTGGGGAGTTACTGCTTCATGGGGACAGAGGTTCTGGTTTTTTGTGTTTTTTTAAAATATATTTTATTGATTTTTTACAGAGAGGAAGGGAGAGGGATAGAGAGTTAGAAACATCGATGAGAGAGAAACATCGATCAGCTGCCTCCTGCACACCCCCCACTGGGGATGTGCCCGCAACCAAGGCACATGCCCTTGACCGGAATCGAACCTGGGACCCTTCAGTCCGCAGGCCGACGCTCTATCCACTGAGCCAAACCGGTCAGGGCAGAGGTTCCGTTTTATAAGATGAAGAGAAGCCCTGGAGATGGATGGAGGCGATGGCGACACAGCCATGTGACTGTACTTAATGCCACTGAACTGGACACGTACAAGCGGTTGAAATGGTTCATTTCACGTTATGTGTATTTTACAAGGAATAAGGAAAGAACAGGAAGGATGGAGAGGAAGAGGGCAGGTGCTGGGGGAGCTGGAGGCTGCAGGCCATGCTCGGGTGGGAGCAGGCTGCGGGGCCTTGAGAGTGGCCTCCTCCCTCCGCCTCCCTCATGAGACGGGAGGACACCTGGGTGCCCAGGCCGCACTGCGAAGGGAAAACCCACCTTCAGGGCGGGCGTCCCAGCACCGGTGTTTGGCTCTGGAAAGCACTTCGAGGCCTCAGTTTCTTCTTCGGCGAGGACGGGAGATGGCACCTGAGGGCCCTCCCCAGGATGTGGCTACAGAGGGAACCGCGTGATGAGGGTCAGCAAGGGGCCGCTTGCTGCAGGCGCAGGGCAGGAAGCAGAGGTGCTGGGACCTGAGACTCAGGGCCAGCTTCCTCCACCCCCTGCCTGGCAAGGGATGGCGACACAGCCATGTGACTGTACTTAATGCCACTGAACTGGACACGTACAAGCGGTTGAAATGGTTCATTTCACGTTATGTGTATTTTACAAGGAATAAGGAAAGAACAGGAAGGATGGAGAGGAAGAGGGCAGGTGCTGGGGGAGCTGGAGGCTGCAGGCCATGCTCGGGTGGGAGCAGGCTGCGGGGCCTTGAGAGTGGCCTCCTCCCTCCGCCTCCCTCATGAGACGGGAGGACACCTGGGTGCCCAGGCCGCACTGCGAAGGGAAAACCCACCTTCAGGGCGGGCGTCCCAGCACCGGTGTTTGGCTCTGGGAAGCACTTCGAAGCCTCAGTTTCTTCTTCTGCGAGGACGGGAGATGGCACCCGAGGGCCCTCCCCAGGATGTGGCTACAGAGGCAACCGCGTGATGAGGGTCAGCAAGGGGCCGCTTGCCGCAGGCGCAGGGCAGGAAGCAGAGGTGCTGGGACCTGAGACTCAGGGCCAGCTTCCTCCACCCCCTGCCTGGCAAGGGCCACTGGGATCCGGGCCCTTTGGCCAATAGCCTTCTGTTCTCACCCGAGGATCTGGTTTCCAGCTTCGAGGCTGCAGAGATGTCCCCAGCACAGCTCGGATTGGCTGCCACCAGTGGCTATGGGAAGAATGCAGGGAACCGCATTCCAGGCCCAGGGAACAGCACGTGGGGAGGCCCGGAGGCAGGACTGAAGGAAAACGTGTTTGGTGGGCAGCAAGGAGACCAGTGTGGCTGAGTGAGGACAGAAGAGTGAGAAGAGAGGCACGGCAGTGAAGTCTTTAGATTTATTCTAGAGTGATGGGGTCTTTAGATTTATTCTAGAGTGATGGGGTCTTTAGATTTATTCTAGAGTGATGGGGTCTTTAGGTTTATTCTAGAGTGATGGGGTCTTTAGGTTTATTCTAGAGTGATGGGGTCTTTAGGTTTATTCTGATTTTATTGGGGAGGCAATTTGTCCCCAATATGGGGCCCACGAAGAGGAGCCATCAGGCCCAATGCCCTTGTCGTTTTCAGATGGGGAAACAGGCCTGGAGGGCCCCAGTGACCGTCCATTGCTGAGGGATGTCAGTGGGGAAAACCTTCATTTCAGGCAGATCCAGGCTCAAAGCTCAGTTCCGTTCTGTGGACGGTTACCTTGCCCCCCGTCCCCCA